>NC_135422.1:22534054-22604054 GCF_051991245.1 Festucalex cinctus | reverse complement strand
TCAAACGGCATATCCTGGTACAGACAATGTGGATTTAGGCAAACGTCATCACTACAGTTTGATGTTCTGTCTCGGGAAGAAAGGCTTACATTATGGAACATAGACAAATACATTCAAATGAAGGGAGTGACTATCGTTTTCAGCGCATTGACACTTGCGTGACCAATAGGGAGGGAAGAAGGAGAGAGATTCGGATTTTCATGATACTACTTTGACTTTGTCAGATAAAAACTAAAATAAAACACTTAAGTTCAGTTGACAGTATTATCTACGTTTTCTCAATAACACGTAAAAAAAAAAAAAAAAACAACAACAACAACAACAACTGATCACTGGGCAGTATTTATTCACAGTCACACCAGATTGTGCAACTGTAGGAGGTCTTCAGATTTAATCGCTATGACAATGTACACTATAAATGTTGAGTTTTGCCATTACAACATTAATAGTTGAAGATGTCAAGTAAACAAGACTGTTTCATTTGGAAATTATTTAAGAAATGTACAGGGTGTCCATAAAGTCTCTAACCCGTAATCTAACTTGGTTCTTAGGGGTGTCCAAAGATTTTTTGCAGAGGACCATATTTGGTGAGGTCATCTATGTGTGGACCATTCAGCTTCAAGTAGCTTTCATTTTTCACAGCGTTTCTTGCAAGTCACCTTGTCGTACTTTTTAATGTTGGGTCTGGTAGTGAATCTTGATATTGAATACGTTGAAAACAGCCACAGTCACTCATCAAAATTAAACAGAGGCAACTGTTTCCTAGTTTAGTGCGTGTTGATTACACCAATTTCCACTTATCCTGGCAGTGAAAAGTCAGCTTTCATTTTCTTTACTAGAAAAAAGAATCATACCCCAAAGAGGGTGCGTTGCTCAGAACATATTTCCAAATGGACCTGAGAGCGTGGCCAGGGATCTGCTGCCATCTTCTGGTTAAATAGAAAACAGCTACTTTGTACGTGTGGATTTTCTACTGTGCTCAAAAGTCCCGACTGGCCACACATGATTCATTTTATGCCAGAGGTTGCAGGTGGAAATTTTAAACATGGACTGCAATTTGACCCCGGTCCAGACTTTGGTATGGTACATTTATGTATAGTACACTATAAACGATCCCGTTCTTAGTTTATTTGCAGTGCTTCTCAAATAGTGGGGCGCGCCCCCCTGAGGGGACCATCAAGGGGCACCATCAAGGGGCAGCGCGTTTGACCTTGGGGAACAGACAGTGACAGAAAATTATTGAATAGCACTGATTTATTTGAAACATGCCAAATTTCTCAATATTGTAAATATTTACAAATGAAATGTTCACACTTCAAGCCCACCTGTAAATTCTCAGTTTTACATCAAGAGTTTTTAATGGCTTGTTGAAAAATGTATTTTCTTCTTGATTATGAAACCATATACATTTTGTTGATAATGGGTATCTTCACTCTTTATATGTAGCTATAATTAGATATCCAGTTCATATGTTTTTCTAAATGTGGATCTTAGAGAATAACCACATTTTTTTGGGTCTGTGTTTGTGCTCAAATAAAAAAGTAAATAAAATGAAGTTGATTTAAGTTTGGGAAAATCTGCTGTAAATGGATCACTCACCAGGACTCGAATGCCTTCTTGTTCCACGGGCACCTTGTCATAAGTAGCAGCACACACTCGTACCAGAGTGTTAGCGCTATATGCTTTGAGATCCTTTGAATCAACACATACAGATTTCAATGACACAACAATCTCTTCAAACAATGTAACAGCTGTTATTGTAATTTCAAAAAATGTGCTCTACCTCTATAAACCGTCCAAGTTGTGCATTGGTGGGGTTGTGCGTGATGAGGAACCTTAAACAGTCGTAAGATATTTCTACTGGTGCAAGTCGATTCATTTTCACACCCACACAAGTGTGCTACTTAATGGAGAATTGCAAAGGTTTTGTGAAATACAAGGATGAACGGTCGAGAAAATCTTAAGACTTGAGCAAATGGGAAAACTGAGATCAAATGAAAAAAAAAAAAGAAAAGATCAATCCAGGCTTCCTTTACAAAGCATCAACCCATCCAGAGAAGTAAATCAAATCAAGAGCCGAGATTAGGTTGAGAGCGCAAATCAACACAGGCTGTGCCGTTCCCCAAGATTTCTTCATGTGGTTTAACAGGATGGCAGGGAAGTCCTGCAAAGACAGTGCCACAGTGTTCTATTCATATCTTTCATGATTATTGACGCTGCCGTACCTGTGGGTATGTCTGTATGAATTTCAGTGTTTTGCTCTGTCTTTCTTGTATCGCTGGTTCACTTGTCCACAATGAGCAGCAGGTGCTGGGCTTGGCAGAATTCCCTTTCACGCCTTGCAACTGCCATGCATGAGCAGCCTGAAAAGAGACAAAGAGAATACTTTTGCCTTGTCCTTTCAATGTGGTTTTAAAAAGTACTAGTGGTTACGTTATCAATGGCACACAATATTGTTCTTCTGCGCCTTATGTCGCTCGATGGCTCGGCCATTTCTCATGCAACGATATGGAGCGTGCATGGAACTATAGGTAAATCGACTTCCTACTTCCTTTCCCCCGTGACTGGGAGGGGTTCCCATGAATACAGGGGACGTGCAAGTGTTTCCATTACAATTTAGTAAAATACTTCTATTACGGCAAGTCTCAAAAAACACCTCATGCGGGCCTAATATATATATATATATATATATATATATATATATATATATATATATATATATATATATTTTTTTTTTAAGATATTTGAGAGCTTTTTCAAAAATCATGTATTTCTTTTACCAGCTTCCTTTTGCACAAACCCAAGGTAACAGAAACGCACCTAGTAGAGTGGAAAGAGGAACAGGTTTATCCGATTATACGTTTGAAAGACTTTGAGATTCAACCAGTGGTTTGAGAGCTAGAAAGGAAGAAATGGACAGATGGAGAGGGGTACAGAGGGAAATGGAGGGAGAAGAGAGATAGAGGCAGAGCGAGCGAGGGAGAGACAGACAGACAGACAGACAGACAGACAGAGAGGGGGGGGGGGAGAGAGAGAGAGAGAGAGAGATGCTAATTGAGGCTGAAAGCACTTTATGTTCTTCCTTCTTTTTTTTTAAGTTTTGAATTGGCCAGATGTGAGGAAAATTAGATCACCTTTAATGAGGCTGGAAATTGTTTGTTTGCTTGTCAATGTTGACAATGTCTTCAGTTGATTATCCATCCATCCATTTTCTTGACTGCTTATTCCTCACAAGGCTCTGGGCAGTAGGCGGGGTACACCCTGGGTGGTTGCCAGCCAAACGCAGGGCACACAGAGACAAACAACCATCCACACTCACAAGCACACCTAGGGACAATACAATGAACCTGCCATGAATTTCTTTGGAATGTGGGAGGACACCAGAGTACCCGGAGAAGACCCACGCAGGCACGGGGAGAACATGCAAACTCCACCCAGGAAGGCTGGAGCCTGGACTCGAACCCAAGTCCTCAGAACTGGGAGGTGGACGTGCTAACCAGTCATCCCACCGTGCCGTCATTCAGTTGATTACCGTATAATTATTTCATTTATTTTCATATTGCGCAGCAACTTGTGAAAAATAAAGATGCCTGTCAAAACTTCTGCACGTTTTATAGTTCCATTACACCTTTTTCAGAGAAATAACTCTAAATATAACTCATTTTTAAAAGTAACTTGAACACCACTGATAATTACTCACTGTGATGTGAGCTGAGGAGACAGTTCATTGAGCACACACAGGACAATGTGACGGCTGCTGGATGTAGACACACCATTGATGAAGATGCTGTTGTTTTCGTCCTGCTCACGGCTGACAACGGCCTGCTAGCTTGATGCTAATCTGTTGTGAAAGAGAACACTGTAGCTAAGGGTAGCTGCAATGATACGTTTGAGCGAAGGCTTATTTCACAAAACAACGAAATCATTTCAAGCAATAGTGATAATAGGATGTTGTTTCTAAGATAGATTGCGTTTACAATAATCGATATATCCGTTTCTGACAAGTGACATTGGGGAAAAAAACGAGTCTATGTTTAAGTCAAGATATTTGGTTAAGTTTCATTGATAGCTACAGCCCGTAAACTGAATAGTATGCCAAATAAATGACTTCCGAAAATGAGTTATTGCTGTACTCAAGTAAACTGATTTACAATGTAACGCTCACGTAGCGTCTGACGAGATAATATAGTCTACTACATTGACGTCTGTACAAAAACACCGCATGTAACACAAAACAAAAAAAGCTTAATTGAACTGTATTTACAGTTAAATTGGTCCAAAGAGGTCCTGGAAAGGCGGGTTACAAAAAAAAAAAAAAACCAGGTCGTTACAACCAGGTTCCAAAACAGAACGCAATACAACCTTACAGAGCTGTCAATACGCGAGGTGACCGCTGCATGATCGGTGACCCGCATGCGCAGAAGATCGGCCATCTTGGATAATAATAATGCACTTGGCTTTGAACTGCTGCATTGCTTCTACAGTCATGTATTAAATCTGTTAAAACAATCAAGAGTCATTTGTAAATCAATCATAGATTTGTTTATTGTGAATAAGAATAGAAAAACGTCACATTTCTGACGTGATGTCAAAATAAACTAAAAGTGAATCAATCAACTTTACATTCAATACTTCGATCTACTTCGCCACCCCCAAAGTTATGGAGGTGCAGTAGGTGAAACCTGTAATCCTATTGGTGGTGCACATTGAACTTCATACATCTATTTCCAATATAACAAATACATAAATGATCTACACGGTGATAACAGCTATATTGTGTCAGGTCATAATACTTCATTATCCTCAGAGACATTTTCATCCACTCACAAGCATACGCGTTAAACAGAACAAATTTGGCAACTGGTGCCCTTTCGGAATGCACTTTCATCTTTATAGCCTTTGACTCTTCAAGGCTCAGAGGTCATTTATATGACAATGTGATCAGACGGGACAGGCAAATACATCAAACAGTCAGCCAAGAATGGAGATATCAAGTGCTGTGTTCATATTATTCATTGCAAAGGGCTGCTGTCAAAACTTCATGTCCAACTGGTCAGTCAGCTGAATTCACAAGGTCCACTTAACACACACATCAAATAGAGGCGACAGTGTTGGATTTCTACTAAATGTGTGTGTCCCAACAGTGATTTTCACATTTCGGCCTACTACTAAATAGGCCTGATCAGGACATAAGCCAAGGCAGTACTTCATTACAAAAACAAAGACAAACTGGTAGAATAAAAAGTATTGTATACATAAATTCTTCATACTGCACAAAGTAAAAACAATTCACTTTAATAATTTATATTTTCAATGATGATGGTTGAAATGATGACAAGATGCAGAAATCAATACTATGCATTAAAAAAAAAATGTAATGCATAAAAATGTTTTGGTCTCATGAGGAATGGTTACTGTGCCAGACAGCACAACATCGTCCAGAATCATTCATAATTTACTTTGTGTGACATCAATCATGTTCAATATACACATCGACTCGAGCTTTCATCACCCAGAGCAACTGACTAAATCCACTTGCAGCAAATTGTTCAATCTGACATCCACTATGCAAAGTCAAATGAAAACAACAGCGTGATTTCAGAAGACTTGTAATATTTGACATAAGGATCTACATTTACAAAAAGTATAACATCTTTGATTGGAATGTGACTGGATCAGTGGAGGTAGTCAGTCTTTTGAGAAGACGTCAGCCAGAAAAAAAAAATGTGTGCATTGTAAATGAAATCATTTTTCCTGTTGTCTTGCAAATGCTGGCAATCGCTGCACGTTACTGCAAGTTCACCAACTACTTCTCTGTATATTTACTCTGGAAAAATTATATACTGTACAGCACTTAACATAAGTCTTTGAGCACCACCACCTACTGTTTCAGGTGCTTTAATGGGGATTCTTTCAATTTCAGCATGTATTACTATTTTGGACAGAAAGTAGGAGTTTCAAATGGAATTCACCTGTTTTGTATTCAAATCATCATTTGGATTCTTTGTAAACTTGGAAATTAATCAAGCATGTTATTTAAGCACTAAAAATTGTTTCCCCTGTTCACAAATCGAAGTCAATCATGATTTGACAATTCTATTTTTTCTTGTTTAAAATAAATTACATTTGTAAATGAATGAATAAAAATAATTCGACTTTAGCACTAAATTATTTCAGTATATAACATGTCTGAGGGTTGACCATTAAAACAAAAAAAACTAAGGTTAATTGCTAGTGTGGTAATTTGAGGGCATCAGTGACATTAAGCTTCCAGTAGGTGGCGGAGTTTGAAATGTGTGAAGTAGCCAGCGTATGTGTGCGTGTTTCTGCGTGTCAGCGCAGCCAGGAGCAAGGCACCCACTGGGGTTCTGTGTCCAGTTTGTTGATGAGTCTCAGCAGCTCGGCGTAGGCTTTGTCCTTATCCGTGTTGACGATGATGGCATCGAACAGGTGACCGCAGCTCTGCTCCATCTCCCGCGCTCTCTCGATGATGTCCCGCAGCTCCTCGGGCTGTCCCAATCACACAAAGTTACATTCACAAGGAATCAAAGCGATACAAGTTGCGTCAATTTTCACAGGTAGCTGAAGCGGCACCTTGGGGTTCTTGTTCTCTTTAGCCAACAGGGCTCTGAGTCTTTCCTGGGAAGGTGGAGCTATGAAGATGATGTACGGTTTTAAATCCGAACTCCTCAGCACCTTTAGGGCCTACAAGCACACTTCAATTAGACTTAAGCAACTTACTCAACAAACAAACGAGACTTTCAGTTATAGATTGACATTCAAGGACAAAAGTTGCTAGTTTAAAGTCATGCATGCATATTGCTGCTTGTGTGCGCATGTACCTGAGTATGTAGACAGAGTACACATATTTTTCCAGTGTTGATGACCTGTCTCACTGAGTCAGTGCTGGTCCCATAAAGATTCTTCTCAAACTCGCCAGACTCAATCAGCTTGCCTAAGAAAAGAATTGAAGGCGTACAAACATAAGCGTCCTTGGGTGCCTTGAAAGACACCACACTACAGTATATATATACACACGTACAGCAATCACTCGTGATTATTCGGACAATTAGTGAAAAAGCAACTCAACAAATTGAGATGTGCTTCTATGATCTTTTAACCACAGTCAAACTAAGGAGCTCAAAAAATGAATATAACCTCGAGGGGTGTGAATTAGAGGTGGGACGATACGGGTAAACCACGATTCGATACTGTGACGATATTTGGGTCAATATATATCACGATACATATCTACGATTTTTGATATATTGTAGTGCCGCCAAACGATTAAAATTTTTAATCTGATTAATCGCACTTTTTAATTTTGATTAATCACGATTCATCAGCTAAATTACTTGCGTATTCGCGTAATATAAAATAAATACAAAACACTAATATTTTGACATTAACGCATTTTATTATCTGAATGTCATTTGCAAACATTGATTAAATGCATGTACGCAATTGCATGCATGCGTGTATTGCTCAAAACGTAACAGCATCAGACCAATTGGGTGCAATTCAGCAATTATTAATTAAACGCAAATGACTTTTGTTTTATCTAAAGTCCCGTCGGGGTGTTTTTTTTTAAAGCGAAATTTACCACCGAGCACACCAACTGGAATCACCCCGCTCATTTTGGAACAACAGGCGTAGGAAATGCTGTGCAATGACCTCATCACTGACCTGCACAGCCTTCAATGTAACCATCCACGGTTACGTTCAAGGCTCAAGTGCGGTAAAAAAAAAACAATATATTGCGATATTGATTTTTTTCTCCCACCCCTAGTGTGAATTGCCTCGTCTCTGACAATTTGATCCATATCGCGATTCATAGGTCACCATTCGATTTGCTACCGATTCATCCCGATACGAATCTGATTCCAAGTCGATTCTTGTGATTTTTTTTTTTTTTTTTTTTTTTTTTTTTACTAAAATTTAGAAACTTGTACATGTACATTGTAAGATTTGTATGATCATGTAGTAACTGGAACTTCAACACTGTATTTAACAAACATGATGTTCAGTTTCACGTTTGAACAGCATTAAAATAAAATATTAATGTTCCTTAAATATAGCATTCTTCCATGCTTAAAGTGTGAACCCTAACCCTAAATATCGATTCGGCTGCATATTGAATTGATGCAAGAATTGTGATATCGCGATATATAGCCAAATCGATTATTATTATTTTTTTAACACCCCTAATTAGGGGTGGGACAAAAAACCGATTCAACCGGATATCGGTTCGTAAATGCGAACAACATGACCGTATCGACAGCACACTACTGTATCGATCCAAAATCCGCCAGGAACTAGTAGATGCACCGATTGTCATGCTCTGAACCGGCTATCGCGAAGCTAGAAATCGGTTGCCATGCAGAGTAGCGGTGGAGGTGAAGGTGGGGGTTGAGGAAGAAGACACGGAGAAGGAGACTCCCCCCCCCCCCCCCCCCCCCCCCCCCTGACAGAATCAACGGCGACAACGAAGAAGGAGACAGCGACAACGAAGAAGAAGGCGACTCGCGCGTGCGCAGTAATAGCTCTGTAACAAGTTAGCAACGTGTTTGAAAACCAACATTAAGCAATATGGATACGAGTACTGCGGCTATTGCCGGTGCGAGCGCCAATTTAACTACGGATTCAGAGAGAACGATTTTCAACGCATCGGGGAAACAAACATCTAATGTATGGAGCATTTTTGGATTTTACAAAAGAGGCGGAAAACTTGATAAAAGCTATGCCATTTGCAAATTGTGCCGAGCAGCGCTGAAGTACACTGGATCAACAACTAATCTGGACAACCATGCGACAAGGAAGCACCGTGACGAGTATGGTGAGCTAAAATCAAGGAACAAACAGCAGCATTCTAACGATGCACCGCAAGTAACGGGTAGTATCCAGAGGTATTTCGGGAAACTCGGCTACAATTCGACACGAGCTAAGGAAATCACGAATGCAATAACCCGTTTCATTGCTAAGGGATTATGTCCTTACAGTGTAGTTGAGTGTGATGGATTTCAGGATTTGCTGCATACCCTAGAGCCGAGATATACATTACCAACCCGAAAGCATTTCAGCAACACATGTATACCAGCTTTGTATGCGCAAGTGAAGAGCCAAGTGGAAGAAGAACTGGCGAGAGCAGAGCGAGTGGCATTAACAACCGATGCGTGGACGTCATGTGCAATGGAGTCATATATAACGATTACAGCCCACCACATCAACTCAGATTGGCAATTAAAGTGTCATGTATTACAAACTAGGGTGTTCAAAGGATCTCACACTGGGAAAAATATAGGTGCTCTTCTGAAACAGGCATGCACTGATTGGAACCTTGTTGATAAGCATCCAGCCCTAATTACCGACAATGCCAGCAATATGGTATTAGCTGGGGAGGAAGCAGAGATGAGCCCTCACCTCATGTGCTTTGCACACACCATCAACCTTGCATCACAAAAAAGCACTCAAATTTACTCAGGCTGCAATGTTGCACATTTATTACCTACCTCTAATACCTATTGTTGAAAAAAAATACATTATAGTCAGGCTGAAATGTCGCACTTCTGTTACCTACAGTAACTAATACCTATTGTGTTCAAAACACTAGGCTACGCTCAGGTTGAAATGATAGACTTTGTTTCCATTGTTTATTCTGAATCTATTTTGGTTTTTGATCCATTCCAACAGTGATGTAACTCAGAACATATTTTTTTTTGCCTCTGTCTAAAAATAAATACATTTGACATTTTGTTATTTCCTTCAGTACCACAAAGAAACATTGCTCAGTGATAACTGCTCTTTTACATATTTGAAAACACTGAGAATGTTATTCCATAGGATTGGGTTCTTAATATTTGTCTACGTTAACAAATTTAACTATATTGTATGCATTATTTGAAATATCGAACCGGATATCGAATCGAATCGTATCGCTTCCAAACTGAACCGAATCGTATCGAACCGTTCTGCCTTTACATATATCGTTTTTTGTATCGAATCGTAACCCATGTATCTAGATACGCATCGAATCGGCTTTATGCCAGAGATTCCCACCCCTACCCCTAATACCCTCACAGAATTGTTAGAACACTTCTTTAAAATTACCTTACAGAATTAATATTTTCTTCAGCAGACTATACTGGACTACAAAATATTGCCACAAATGTGGGCCATTAATTGCAAATGATATTTGGCAATGCACACACGTTCTAATATAGTGGTGTCACTAATGAATATTTTTAAAATGATTTATCAAGTAATCTCATTACAAAAGCATATTTTCTCCTGATTATTGTTTATTAACCAGTGATTGGTGTTCACATCATACTTCGTATTTGTCGTGAAATTTAAAAAAAAAAAAAAAAAAAAAAAAGGGGGGGGGGGGGGGGGGGATTGAAATGTTACTGGTTCGGTCATTGTTTTCCAAAGTAAAAACGCATGTTTGCAAATGTCTTATTTTGATTAAAACAGAAGATAATCAGTCTTCTTTCATGAAGGACTACAGAAATCAGTGAACAGTTATTGTTGGTATGCTGAAATCAGAGGATTTGGACAATAAAAAAATGGCTCCAACCGATAACGCGATTATCAAAATAGTTGTGAATTAAGTTGATAATTGATTAATTTGTTTTGACAGCTCTACACCAATGAAATCTAACAAAGCTCAATTTTATATTCAAAATTCTAATTCACAAAAAATTTAATTAATCATCAATTTTGTGAAAATGTTTTAGTGCTCGAATATGATTCTATGCATTATATTACCCTGTAATTATGTAATGTTTCCAATTTGGAATCTTTCTAAAGTGTTGAAGTTTACTAGAATTTGTCTTGAAATTTCGTGGGAAAAATTCCAGGCCTTTGAAAGCCATTTTGCAATTTGTCAAGCTTTTGAACAGGGTCATCATTTGGCCGGTTGCCATTAGTGAGTTAATGTAGACAGACGGACAAGTAAAATAAGATGGCGGCGGCAGAGTAAAGCTGAGTTTAGAAAATGAGAGGTTTTGCTTATTTCATGGCAATTCAACTCATTCTTTTCCATTTAAAAGAGTGACATGTGAAAGCTTACCAGCAGCCAACTCCGTCTCAAACGTCTGACGAGAAACAAAATGGTAATCTTGACCACCGAGCTCGACGTCTCGCCGGCTCCGCGTCGTGTCTACAACACGCAAACTACGCAGGTAGGTAAATGCAGTACACAAACAAAAATATTGCCTGTGTGTGTGCGTGTGGGGGTGTGTGTATGTGTGTTTGGGAAAATCTTACGAGGTACAGCAACAGCAAAGCGTTCGGGCTGGTTATTCAGAAGTCTCTGTCGAAGATCTCCCTGCCCACAGCTGCTTGGACCAATCAATGCAATTGGCCGCTTCCTATTGGCTGGCTGGTGGTACAGGGCCATCTCCTCATAGGTCAGAATCTCTTCATCAACATCTAGGCCAGTTGGCAGAGTGCAGACAATAAACAATGGTTCCATAGGCTTTCATCTATGACATATTAATTGTATGCAGCTGGTACCATCATTTTTCCCACTGTTGTAAAGCAGCTTCTTTCTCTTTCTCTTGTTCTTTTTTGCACACCATAACTTCCCTGAAAACAAAGACAAGAAGGAAAATGAGGGTTAGCAGTATGCCTGCTCAATGATGGATAGACTGATTATTAGCCGAGCCCATTATTATTATTATTCTTATTATTATTAGGCATTTAGACAAATATCGGTATCAGCCTTCAAAAAAAATTTTTAAAAAATTGACAGCCGATAAAAGAGCTATTTAAGCCTGCGTTAACCTCAGGGAGCGATATTTTCAGTTAACTTTGTAAGAGATGTTGCTGACCTGAGAAACACTGCACCTTTTGTGATTGTTTGAAATTATAACAAAGATAAGTAACAAAAAAAATTTAACATTTCAGATGCTGTATTTAACTTTGTGTGTAACACTCCGATCTGGTTAGAAATTTAAATCAAGTATGTTTAATTAAAGAATAAAAAAACATTTTGCAAACCTGAAAAGTTGTTCACTATGTTCAGAATTGGAATTTGTATTTTTTTTTTTTTAAATGTTCACAGCAATATTTGTTGCACTTTTACTGAAAATGAGCTCCAAATATCGGCCTCCTTCGCTACTAATTGGTATCACTACCGGCCTTGAGAGAAAGAAAAACAAAAAAACAAAAAAAATACACACACACAAAAAAAAAAAAAAAACACACATGGGTCTATCTTCTCGTTAAGTTCTGTGCATGTGTAAACCAGACAGGGCCGTGCGGTCTGGGCAGGCAGAACCTCTCTGTCCCCTCCGCTGCAAAAGCGCTTTTTCCACTGTACCGGTTCCACACCGAAGCGGCAATTTTTGTCCCCGGATGTTAGGGTCTCCACGGGACTTTTTCGGGGCCGAGCCGTTCCGTTGTAACTGCTGTTTAGAACCCTTTCGGCAGCAGTTCTGCAGTGCCGGGCGTCGGGGGACTAACGGGGCCGTGACGTCACCTGTCGTCTGATTGGCCGACAGCAACGCCGTGGCCCACGCCCATTTCCTTGTTTTAAGCAAGAGAGGCAGAAGCGCCCGCCGGTCTTCGCCAAATTCATAAAAATATAGTACATACAATAAATATATGAATGTTTTACAACAACTATATTTATAATTTAAAAGGTACTTGTGGATGGATTTGTAATGTTTGTGGTTTTAAAAAACATCGCGAGGCTGGTCATGAGTTCCTATTCACTTAAATGAGAGCTCCTCTCCATTCAGAAATAGCATCGCAAGCCGGTCCTGAATCTCAATATTTCATCCATGGTGGTCTATATTAAATTGTAAATATGGCTCAATGTTGGCGCGACTTGCCACTCGGGAAATGTTTTCTCAGATCGGCATGCAATGCGGGAGTGCAAGCTTGGCGTGGACGGTTCAAATGTTGCTGCACCCTTCTCGCCGTGCGCCAGTTGTAATGGAAAACGGGCGGTTGCGGTCTGGTGTGGTTGCGTGAGGTGTGGTGTGGTGTGGTGTGGTGTGGTACCCGGCCGTGCAGGCACGATGGAAAAGCGGCACAAGTGAAGAGTTAAAAATAAAAATAGTATACCAGGTATTGGTAGCGATATCAGCCTTATTTTAAGATATCGGTACTAGCAACGGTGTCTGATACAGTGGCGATAGTGGGGAGTTGGTTAAAGGCGTGTGGGCCTAGCCACCATCTTTCATCAGGAATTGCCAGCAATCTCTTCCATTCACTTGTATTGCGGTAACAGCGTTTGGCTCCAATTAATTTATAATAACCCGCTCAATTCTTTACCAATTTTGCTCTGGATTGGTTTTTACAAAACAAACATCAGACAAACAGTTATGATACTAGACAGGACAATTGTATAATGGGTGCTTTCATCATAACATATTCAATAAAAATGTTAGACCGTTTTTTTTTAATGTTAAAAAAAAAAAAGTTCAGAAAAAAAAAAAAAAAGAGCAAGAACAATAAACTTGGCCTAATATTACCTGACCAGTAAATATACTTTTGTTTTTCTTATTCTAACATTGTTGAAGATTGCAGAATGGTTTGAAGCATTATAAATTGAAATTAGGGCTGCACAATATATCGAAAAAATATCGATATCGCGATATTGGCCCTTGCAATATGCATATCACAAAGGCATGCAATAAGTTTTATATGGAATTTTATGCTTTTTATATGAATTTGACCAGTCAGGTGCTAACTAAAATGTGCAACGCCATTCAATAGTTGAAAATTATCAAGACATAATTGCAATTAATTAACTAAGATTACTTTAAGCTTGCTTACTTTGCCACATGAAAAATGTTTTTCTTTCATTAGGTAATAAAAATGCAATTTCTTTAGGTACATGTTAAATATCACAATAATATCGATATCGCTATGTTCAGCAAGTATATCGCAAATCGCATGTTTTTCCAATATCGTGCAGCCGTAATTGAAATACAGGCTAATTTTACATTTTGGTATCAGACTGAAGAGGGGTCCGTGCCTGCCCATTCATGAAGCCTGAAAACATTTTTGCATTTGCAAAATTCTGACATTGCCATGAAGACACACCTGACTTCTCAGGCTCTTTGTCTTCTTCTATCGTCTGTTTCAAGGCTTCTCTCTGTTGTTGGAAGCTCTTCCCTATTACAAAAACAAACAAACAAGATTCAATAGCATCATGTAACTAAGATACAAACAAATAAACACACAAACAAACAAACAAACAAATAAATAAATAAATAAAAGACCTGGTACTAATCCAGCTAGAGGCTGATTATCTTCATCGCCATCTCTATATGCCTGCCACCAATTGGGGTCCGACTGGCTGATGATGTGGAGAATATCTCCTTTCTGGAAGGACAAGCCCAACTCTCTGCATGGCACATAGGGGTCATCTGATGGGTCATAGTCAAAATGTGCTTTCACGTGAACCTAAAAGAACCAAAGAGGAAGAGGAGAAAAGGGGATGCAGTTCGATTTTGTACTTCAGATTTTTTAAACCGTCTAATTGAACAAAATCAAGTGACGGCTTGTGTGCAAAAAAATGTTGCTTTTGTTATTATCTCATTCACTCCCAGCCATTTTCGCAGAAGCAATCCCGTTCGCTCCCGGCTGTTTTACTAAAAACATGGAACCTATTAAAAGAATGATTAAAGTCTCTTCTTTCATCAGGAAAAAAAAGTATGTTTCTATCTGTTTCTGTTTTTCAGCAATTAGCATTAGAAAAGAGCTAAGTTTCATCAGTTTTCACAAATTATTCAAAATTGTAATTTAGCTTTTTTTCTACATGGCCCTGGTTGATCTCCTTGCTCTGCTGCCACCTGCTGGCCGTTTGTGTAATAACTACCATTGCTGCAACCGTTCTTTGCAGTTGAGAGGCTGCATCAAAGCCTTCTGTATGTTCTAGTATTAAAACAAACAAACAAAAAAAACAACAACATAAATACGTCTTTGGGACACTTAAAACATTAAAAAAGTGTATTTACACGCTATTGGGAGCAAATGAGTTAAATATTTGGACTCATCAGCAATAGAGTGTAGAAGTCAGCACTTACTACGTTCTCTTTGACTGCAGGAGGTTTGCTCTGAGTGCTCGGAATGAGTACAAAGGTCAGGAGGCCGTGCATGTCCGCCTGAAACAAAATACATTTCATTTTGCACATTTCTTTTGGATAGTGTGCTGCTTGTTTTGCACTTTTGCTGTGGTACTCCAACAGAATAATTCCAATTTTAGGCTATTTTTTTTTTTTTAAATACTGTATGCTTTTTAACAGTACTCTATATACAGCAACACAAACTTGAATACATCTCAAGAAACGTGGCAAATATTTTGCTCATTTGTGTATTCTTACTAGAATGTCAAAAACTTGGTTGACATCTTTCCCTTTTATTTCAATGCCGTTTATTTCCAAAATTTCATCTCCTTCTGCTAAAAGTCCACTTCGTTCGGCTGCTCCTCCTCGAACAATCCTACTGATAATCACACTCTCCATTTCATTACGGACCGTCGCCCCCTGCAGGAAAACAAAACAAAAAAAAGCAGAGCAGGTGTGAGACGACAGCTGCCACATTTTTTGCATACATGAAGACAGAGATCAGTCAGAAGGTCGGGAAAAATGTCAAGTCAAGATAGCGTCACTATTGTCATTAGAAACAATATAAGGTCAAATACAGTAGACCTATTTATTTGATGTATACAAAAACGTGAAAACTATAAACACATGAAGAAGAATAAAAGTTGCAGTCAGCCTCATTACAAACCACAGATCAGAAATGAGTTATTTGTCCAATGACTTGTCTTACCAATGGGATGTCTCGGGCCTTCTCTATCTGAACAATTTTTACAGCTTCTCCTCCCCATTGTGTCAGTGTCTCTGTTTGGCTGGTCAGTGGTTCCACTTCCATTTCTTTCTCTGCTATGCTGTCATGTGCCAGAAGCAAAGACTGCATGCACCATAAGACACGGACATTCCATAGGAATTTACTCACGACAATTACCAAATGACTATTTTCTCAAGTTGCTGATAGTGTTGTATCAAGGTATGAGTCTTCTTCACCTGGAAGTGAATGTCGGACAGCAGACTGCAGAGTTCCAGTCCTTCTTTGTTCTGACTTGTTTGGCTGAGATGTCTGACCTGAATCAGCAACGTCAATGTCCAATAAACACAAAAGTGTAAGCAAGACAATGGGAGAATCTGTTCCCTGAATTATGACTTATACTTTCAAAGCCACACTAACACAGACTAAATTGTTTGTGTTTACGTTATTGGACATTTGAAGCTTTTTGAGTATGGTGATCCATACTGTCCATCTGTTTCGATGACAAAAACGTCTGTTGAGCACTATATAACGCTCGGTTGAGATTCAACACCAAATATTGGGTCACCACGTGTGTCTGTCTCTCGCTGGTGATAGCATGAGCAAGGCAATCAAAAAATGAAATTTGCAGTCAATTCAACTTTTTAATGACAATGTGACATCCCACTTTATGATTTTTTTTTATTGTTTTATTTTTTTAAGAAAAAGACAAGTTTTCCTTAACCGGTATAACAACAATTTTCTTCATATTATTACGGAAGAAGACTCATTTTCAATGGAGGGGCTGTTGTCCTCCCCCACTCAGTTAAAGCTAAGGAGTAATACATAGTTGTGTTTTTGAAGTGTTTTATAAACGTGTTATGTCTATATTGAATTATATTTAATGGGTAAAAAAAACCTATAACTTAATTTTGGGTCTGAAAAATGTAATTCCATTCATTTCAATAAAAAAAAAAAAGTGACCTGTATTTATGAACGTTTGAAGTTATAAAAAGGTTAAGTTTGTAACTTGAGGTTGAAATATATTTGTATGATGACATAACATTTTATTTCACATTTTAAGACTCAAATCTGTGATCATGATGCAAAATTGTACACTATGGCAAGCATGATGTTAGTCAATAGATCACTATTCAATTGCACTGGCATCTTGCATTTATGAGTAACAAACATAGAATGACTGAATTGCAAAATAAAACTTGCTTTTGTTTTTTTTGTTTGTTTCAAATTAATTTATCACGACTATAATGCAAAGTGCATTACCTTGTGAGCAGTGGTTGGTAACCCCGGTCCTCGAGAGCCACTGTCCTGCCTCTTTTTGATGTCTCCCTCTTGCAATAGAGCTGACTCAAATGATCAGCTCATTAGCAAGCTTTGTAGAAGCCTGCGAACAATCCTGTTGATCGAATCAGGTGTGTTGGTGGAGGGAGACATCAAAAAGAGGCAGGACTGTGTAGGCCTGCGCAATTAATCAAAATTCAATTACAATCTTAATAATTACAAAGCCAGCATAATGATTAAAAAAAAAAAAAAAAAAGATAATTCATACTAATTTTGAGTTGTTTAAATGTATACATTTGCACCTTTTTAAACTTGAAAATAATTTCAATAATTTTGTTTCATCCAAAAAGAACTTGCATAATTATAGTGTTTCGACGAATTTTGTTTGAACATTTTTTTACGTTTAAACATTTTCGGGTTTTGTACCAGAAAATAAGTGATCGTCCTAATCGTGATTTAAATTATTACCAAAATAATGGTGATGAATATTTTCTTCATAATCAACAGTGGCTCTCGAGGAGTCCCTACCCATGCCCGAGAGTGATGTTATGATGCAGCTATGAGAGTATTTGGAAGGGATGTCAACAGTACGTTTAGTAAACCTCACTCCTCGATGCCTTCGGAGCTGCACTATCCAGTAGGCTAGAGGCAGCTAGCTTTTAGCTAGGCTGTGCTACAATGCAGTCAGTAAATTGCACTCCAAGATGCCTTAAGCGCTGTACTAGGTAGTGGCTGAGGAGCTTGGACCTTTTGCCTACTAGGCTCGCTCGCTAACAACTCTCAAGCCGTGCTCGTGGGATGGAGTGCAAAATGATCACCAGTTACATATTACCTCCAGTGCCAGCTGTAGTGCCTGGTGTGTTTGCGGGTATGGGGGAGAGGGTCTGTGCATGCTGTTGGCCACGGCATTATGGATCTTGAGTGCAGACTGGAAATCAGACTAGAAACAAAGGGGCAAATAACATTTTGTGACACAAATGGGTAAAAATTAGAGCAATAATTTGCTAACTATTATATCCAGTTTTTTACAGCAGACAGGCAAGTTTGAATTTAGAGTAGGGCACCATCAGTGTAATACCACATTGTGCCGCTGAGGTTTTATGCGTCTCTTTTTCAGTAAACCTCAACAGAGATTGAGAAAGAAACAGCTTCAAGCAACAACCATTTGTTCATCATTGGAGAATTGTGTGAATGACAAAGTTTGTTTGTTTTTTTAAAAGAGGAAAACACTTAAAAAGTGTTAAATGGCCTCTTTAATGTTAGATTTTCACATTGTGAGTGGGTCTAAAACAAATGGGGGATCAATGTATAAGAAATGTGTATAGATTTTAAAAGTGTGTATTTGCACAGTTTACACTCTTGGTAATTTGCAGCTCACTTGGAAAAGTGAGCTAACCAGGCTATTAGCATGAGCATTGATGACTACCAAACCATAACGCAACAGACAATGACATTTTAACAAGTTACAACTACTACATATTTCACTAAAGGGAAACTAGAGATGAAATACAGAACAAGTGGGTTGCTATTTTGTAAATGTTTCACTGCACAGCTGAATTTTCAAGGTCAAAATTCTACTCATTAGATTGATCCAAGCCAAGCCCGTTCTCTCTGCAGTTAGGAATTATTATACTGTAAATTAAATGATCACCAAGAATTACAACAGTAGAAAACAACAACTATAAGCAACGACTTTAATGTACTGTACTAGGTTTCACTTAACTTAATTATCCTACTTTTAGTGATATGTGGGAGAAGGAAGACGAACTGCTCTCTTGCTACATGGCCATTTCATTTTCATGGACCTCAGATTTAATCTGCATGTCAAGTCATCTTTATTTAGGCTGGGGGCAAAAATGTAGAGAATTGCATGCATTTGATTATTAGCTGTTGGGGGTGGAGTTACTGCAAGTCAAAAGAACCTGGAGGTTTTTTCCTCCTCTAATCCTTTTTTAGCCACTGAATGCATTTGCTTTTGAAAGTCAGAGCTACTTCTTGGGTACTGATGTGAAGGGCTACCAGTTTGATACAAGCTTCTGAAAAAAAAAATCAAATAAAATACCCTAATTACAGTTATACAGTATGTTATTATTAAAAAATTGATGTAATTTATTTATCTGAAGACACTGGTCATGTTTAATATTACTCAGTTATTAGGAAACAAAACTATCATAAAGCAGCACTTTATTTCTATAAATCTCTGCTAGCATTCACATTTTCTATTGATCACTTCCGCAACATTGATAGAAAATAATGTCCCCCTCACTGGTGAGCTATGTTTAGAACTGGCCTGCTGGTTACTCATGTCGTCCTTAGGGGCACCACGTTGGTGGACCCCTGTATTCGGGTGCTCCAGCAAGAGCGGATGTTTGAACTTCAACTTCACACTCCCCGATCTCAAAACACAATTAAAACCGGCTTTCTGTTGCTAAAGACCAAGAGGTCGGTTTCATGGCATAAAGCAGTGTACAAAGTAACACAATATTAGTGTTAGTTAGCTTTTGATACAAACCATGCAATAAACAAAAAATACTCCCGAGTTGTTAAATCAACTGAGCTATCTTGGATAGCAAAGGCTGTTCCAAGATCCCTTTTATTTTTTAGCTTTCCATATGCAGGAACTATCCTTAGTAAACTTGACCAAGTATTGCTCTTTAAATGGCCAATCTATTACCTTGTTAAGTAGTGCAAGAACGAGCTCTATGTCATTCTGACTCTGCTGGTCAGACAGACAGCCCCGGACCTGCTTCAGTGACAACAGCAATTCCTCCAATTCTGCAGAAAAAGAACACTTACATTACAATTCGTAGCCCTTACAATCGAAACATTGGTTAAGAGTTATTTCATCTTCTTGCTCTAGGGCATAATGAGAATATTGTCTTGCACTGGCTTCAGATTAACTGAAAATTGTTTTGTCCCATTTGAAAGTGAAGAGTAGAGCGTGTATAAACATTACAGTCGCCAAGAGATTTAATGAAGTTGCTTCCAGGAGTCCCTCATGTCTGTCTCTCCCTCCCTGTGGAATTCCCTCCCACATGTTCTTCCTTACATTCCTTTCACTCCAAGCTTTGCTTCCTTTTCTACAGCTCATCCTTTTTACTAACAGGTTCATTGATGTATGCTCCAAAACTGAAATGAATGTCACTTCTTTGACTTTATTTCTACTGAAATTTTAGTTCTCATACCAAGCAAAGTGTGCTGACTGCCGAGCGGCGGTTGCTGTGACGTGTACGTGTCCTGCAGGAATGTGGGGTTGTCAATGCCAATGTGGGGATTCTGGGAGAGCTTCTTCAGCCTGAGTGAAGCATTCAGATCCAGTTGCCGACCCTCCTCCTCTCGACGACGACGCAGGTCCTCCTAGCAAACACACAGCCATGCCAAGCACGCACGGGAGACTTATCAGATGTTTGGTTGCCAACTGACAAGTTTCTCTACAAAGCAAATATAATCCCCAAATACTGTCAGAAAAAGGATGAACAAGGATGACGTGACCAATTATATCCTCAGTTTTTATTCTTGTCAGGGTCAGTTTTAGTTATGAAAAAATTGTAAAAATAGAAACTACATTGCTGGGTAAAATATTTAGTGCAGGCAACCATATGGTGTGATTGCGTACCTGGTGTTGTCTTATTCTCTCCAGTTGTGCAGATCGCCGGACTGGCAATGTCCGGCTCCCGAGTTCTCCTGGGCAGTCGACGGCCATTTCCCTGTGCTGCTGTCCTACCCTCAACTCTTCATCTCCTCCTCTTCCTCCTCCCTCACCAGCAACATGGCCATTCAGATGAGAGGTTGTCATCCCTCATACACTTGGAGCCACAAGTGTGTGGGACTACAGATTTCAGGGTTGCCCAGATATATATATCACTATATAAGGATTTCTAGGAGGGTAGCTCGGTAAACAAGGCAGCCATGTGACCTGCACCTGTGGCGAAAGCAAACATGCAAAAAGTGACTTTTTTTATGTTTTAATACAGTGGGACACAACAATGTTTAGTCAGCTATCGTTTGTGGAAGTTCACCCACTTAAAATGAAGACAGAAATAGAGAATGTGAAAATGTGGTGCGGCTATAGTTCAGAAGGTGTCTCGTCCAGTAACGGAAGGGTTGACTGTTCGAATCTGGCACCTTGCCTCCACTGCCACGCACGCACACTGGGGTACGGCTGCGTGTGAATGTTTGGTGGTGGTCGGAGGGAACTTTGGAGCATACTGGCAGCCACGCTTCCATCAGTCTACCTCAGGGCAGTTGTGGCTATGCAACAGTTTACCACCACAACATGGATGTGTGAATGCATGAATAATGTATCAATTGTAAAGCGTCTTTGAGTGTCCTTTGAGTGTTAAAGCCAGTAAAAGTAAAGTTTGCTTTAACTTTATGATTATTATTTTTTTCCCATAAATCGTCCAGCCCCACCTATAGTGGACCAATGACAAATGGGGCACGTCAAGAGAAAGCGAAATTAAGCTTAAAAAAAAAAAAAACAGGTTGAAGAAGAACTGACCACTTTATTACAACTACAACATTAAGTTTAATATGCTGTCTCTCACCAGCAGGGCGTACACGTACTCATGCACGCACGCACGCACGCACCTCATGGTGCAGGAGTGAGGAATGCCAGGCAGTTCTGGGACCAAAATTCCACAACTGGGGGAGGGAAGTGAGTGTATACAAGACAATGTATTTGTGTGATCAACAACACACACATTTCTTACAATAGCTACACAATTACAGATGGGACTTTTGAGCGTTAGTGTGATTAAAACTTTACATTGTGTTGCACCAAGGGCCATTACCAGTACCATACCGTGATATTTAGTGGGCATAAATGACTTGACACCATCAGTTTTAAAGGACTAGTACTTGTGGTAGGGCCACTATAATGGGACTACAGACGCTTCCCCAACTATCCTTCCCACGAGAAATCACTTGAACACGATGAATAAATATCCCATCTGAATCTGTACTTTGCCACGTTCACAGCTTTAACCAGTACTATTTGTTTTTATAAACGACATTTTCCATCCTTGATCGCCCCCAATCGCTGACACCATAATATCCACTCGGTGTATTTTGGCAATGGAGAGTAAGACATTTTATCCACAGGTACATGTGGAATTATAAATACTGTTAGAAACTGTCTTAAAACAACATGTATACAGCCAGTTTAGTCTCTAAATAAAAGGTTCGCTAGCCTTAAAATCCTGAAACGGATTTATTTAGTGAATGTGTGAAAGGTGGATCATGCTTAGTTCACAGCACGCGTGCCATGTAACAGGTATATGCTTCAACTTGAATTTGGGTTATGTTTGCAATTGTATACTGACCGTGTGTGGTTCATGTATAAATGCGGTCATATTATCAAAAAGAATGATGGGATGAAAGCACGTATGTCTTAAATGGTCTTTCATGAAGCTCATTTTACTTAAATGGTAAATGGTCTTTCATTAAGTTCATTTTACTTAACGGTAAATTAATTGCAGTCAGTGGTCGCTCTCATCACTTGCGTGAAGTGTTTCCCCCCAATATTAGCAAATTTGAGATGTCAAATGTTAAATATTCAATGTATTCATAATACTCAAAAAAAAAAAACTGTACTGGGAAGGTTGTGTCTTATGAGCGTGCTATCAGCTGTTCAATGACACCCAAGGGTCAAAATATGTAATGTAATTTTGAGAACAGTCATTGAGAAGACCTCAAAAGTCTAATGGAAAAGTTAGGACTATTGTAACAAATAATATGATAAAATTCATCCATCCATCCCTTTTCTTGACCGCTTATTCCTCACAAGGGTCGCAGGGGATGCTGGAGCCTATCTGAGCTGGCTTTGGGCAGTAGGGCGGGGTACACCCTGTACTGGTTGCCAGCCAATCGCAGTATGATAAAATTGATATTTTAAATATCTGATACTATATAACCTTATAGCCCATTCCTCATGGTGGGCACACACTTTAACAGCAGTACATTCATTTCTGGGACTGTTCAGCGAGTACAATTTTCTCTCCAGGGTTCAAACATTTATTAATTTGCCCGCTATTTTGCTATTCAAAGATTCACAGATGTCTATGATCAGTGGACCCCATCATCAAAGCCAAGCACTTCATTTTGCGCTATGCGAGTCAATCTTAGGTTATTTTAGCAATTAGCATGGCTCCTCCATCTTTTCCCATCACCCCTCGTGCTGGCCTCTGTCATCATGCTTTCCACACTACTGCATTATAGGGATTGAATATTGTTAATCAGTTGAAATGGGCTTATTTGTTTGAAAGTCGTAGGTGATATGATTGCCACAATCTGTCCGTGCGGATGCTTTTACTGTATTTCCATAAGATGAATCTGATGGAATCATCAATACGATAATCAGTAATTCTAAAAAGATTCATCTGTGACATACCGTACTTTTGTAGCACTTTGAATTTGTGATAGAAAACAACATGCCCGGCCAGCTATGAGTGAATTCTTAGTCTTGTAGCAGGTAGCAACTTGCAGACAGATTTCCCTTTCAAAAAGAAGTCCAGACAACAGAATGGGTCAGCTAGCAGGACACAGGACTACAGCTGGTATGGTATGCGCAGAAACTGTCTTGAAATCAGTGGCTGACCGTGAGATGGATGAGAGCATGTAAGCCAGGTTTGGTTTTGAGATCCAGTCTGGCAAGAAAAGCAGGTAATTTTGAAAGTGACCTGCAGCTGCTTCCCCGACTGCAGAGCGCAGACGAGTCAGTGACTTAATTTAATACAATTTATTAAACATTCCAAACTTCCAAGTACAGGTGACCTGTCTGTGTGCATAAAAACCCCAAAACAAACACATAAAGACACGTTCACACTCAGTCACCTGCCACCAAACGTACCACGAGTGTGTTTGTGTTCTGTGATTGCAAGATTTTAGCATCCTGGCACCCTCATAACTGGTCAGCAGAGACTTCAATTATGTGTCTCTCTCATCTGCCAGCAACTTCACACAACATGCAGGCCGTGAAACAAGAAGGAGTCAAACTCCGAACCTTTTATATGACAAATGCTGAAGTCAAAAGAGCTCTTGTATATTTAAATTAGAAAATATTTGTTCATTTTATTTATTGAGTTTGATGTTTCATCTTATACATATTACTTACTTACATCACTATTAGGGGTGTGAATTGCCTCGTACCTGACGATTCGATTCGTATCACGATTCACAGGTCACGATTCGATTCGATACCGATTAATCCCGATACGAATTTATAAGTCGATTGTTGCGATTTTTTTTCATTCAAATTTAGAAAATACTAATCAGTAAGCTTGTAGAGTGTAAGATTTATATGAAAATGTATTATTTATCTGAAATTTCAGTCTTATAGAGGTTGTAATCTGTTTCATGTTTAAACAGCATTAAAATAAAATATTAAGGCTTAATGTTCCGTTCATATAACATTCTTCCATGCTTAAGGTGTGAATCCTAAAAAAAATAAATAAATAAATTAAAAAAAAAATCGATTTTGCCTATTATTGAATCGATTCGAGAATCGCGCGATGTAGTATCGCGATATATCGCCGAATCTATTTTTTTTTTTTTAACACCCCTAATCACTATACAGCACTTTCCTCCAGCGGCCAATGTTTTTTTTTTTTTATACTTTTACAACCTTCCCGCTGTGTCAACCGAATATCTTAGCACAGCAAAAAATGCAAATTTTCACTTGAGAATTGTGATGTGAATTGACTTATTTCGAGCCTTGTGTTGTCCTTCAAATGCAGACACAGTGTTACACACTAGCAATTGTGTACTCTGGAGTTGGAAACAGAAATGGAGTTAAACCTTATCAGGCTTTGATGCACACACGCACACATACACGCACTCCAAAAAAAGGGTTGTACAACCCTGTACCACGCAAAGAGAAACAAGCAGAGACCCTGGATGTAGAGGATGAGATTCTGTCGAGCTTCATGTCCTTTGATAGCTTTATATGGCACTAATAAAAACATATAGGGCTGAGAGGAGGAAATAGTAATAAAATGATCATCTCACTTTGTTAAGTTGACCGCAAAAATTGGTCAACAAAAATGACTGCCCCGAAACCTGGGCTGGGTATGGCCAACAACCTCATGGTACAATGCGTATCAAAATATACGATATGTATGCAGGGCTGATCTTTAACGTTCGCCAACTCGCCAATGGCTCCACAAAGTAAAATAAATGTGGTAAAGAGGGTAATGTAATGCTTAAGTTTGAAAATGCAAGAGGCTCGAATGTCATAATCATATTTATAAGGTTATGTTGGAAAAAAAAGTGGCCAAGAAAAAAAGTGGTCAACGCGAAGGATGAATTGGTGTAAGGCTATGGTCATAGCAGGGCTCTACACACTAACTTTTCCACTGGAAGCACTGGCGCGAATAACATTTTTAGTTGGTCGCACAGCACAGGATTTGGTCGCACCATTAGAAGGATTTTGTGGAGGTACAGCATGACCTTAAGCATACGCAACTCGATATATTTGCAAAATATTTTTTTGGAACACGAGGTTTGCCTGCAACAGCAGTGGCTATCAAAACAAGTCAATAATTTCTGATAACTTAACTCATGTGAACATTATTTTTGTTTAGCTCAGTAAAAGTCAGTACTTTTTTTTTTTTTTCCTTCACCTGCTTTTCGGCCGATGCTCCCCTGCTCTTTTCATCCGTATCATTTGAACGGTGCAAGACAAGCTTGCACTCCCCAGTGCGTGCGGATCTGCCATAACATTTCACGAGTGGCAAGTTGCGCCTATAATGAATCATATTTACAATTTAATATGGACCACCACGGATGAAATATTGAGATTCACGACCCGCTCGTAAGTCGCGAAGCTATTTGTGAATGGAGAGCTCTGCCGCTGGAGCTCTCATTCAAGTGAACGGGAACACACGAGCCAGCCAGCATTGTGCACTCACGATTTTTTTTTTTAAAAACCACGAACATTACAAATCCATCTACAAGTACCTTTTAAATTGTAAATATAGTTCAGCGTTGTTGTAAGATATATTTATTGTATAGGGGTGTGAATTGCCTAGTACCTGACGATTCGATCCGTATCACGATTCATAAGTCACGATTCGATACCGATTAATCCCGATATGAATTTACAAGTCGATTGTTACGATTTTTTTTTTACTCAATTTAGAAAATACCATTCAGTAAACTTGTACATGTACAATGTAAGAATTGTATGAAAATGTATTATTTATTAATCTGAAAAGTTCAGTTTTATAACTGTGAGCCACTGTATTTAACAAACAGGTTGTAACCTTTTTCATGTTTGAACAGCATTGAAATAAAATATTAAGGCTTAATGTTCCATTAATATAACATTCTTCCATGCTTAAGGTGTGAAAGTTAGACGTTTTGTTGACTATTTTTCCATCAAAAAAGGACGTTAAAAAATCAATTCGGCTGGCTATTGAATCGATTCGAGAATTGCGTGCTGTAGAATCGCGATATATTGCCGAAGAGATTTTTTTTTAACACCCCTATTATTGTATATACTGTATTGTTATGACTTTGACGTAAAACAAGGGAATGGGCGTGTGCCACAGCATCACTTGCTGCGTTGCTGTCAGCCAATCAGATGACAGGTGACGACATGGCCCCTCTCGTCCCCCGACAACCGGCGCTGCAGAAGCACTGCCAGAAGGGTTCTAAACAGCGGTTACACTTACAATGGAACCACTCGGTCCCGAAAAAGTCCCATGGAGGCGTTAACATCCGGTGACAAAAAAAAAAAAATGCTGCTTCAGTCGCCATATATGTTTGTATGTAAATTGTAGTCTGCGCGGTGCGCGTATACACGTATGCTGTGCCCGATCAGGAAGTAGCCAGCCAATCACATTGCAGCGGGTCATGTTTCACTCAAATATTATTCGATTGAGTCGGCGCGCTCTCGTTGCTACGGGACAGCCAGCGGAGGACACGGCGACTTTCGAACGTACGTTTTAACCAGTGCAGCTGGAGCATTGATGTGCGAGCGGTATTTTTTTTTCCACCAGCACGCACTTGAAAGTTGGCCGCATTTGCCAGAGAAATGATCACAGTGTCGAGCTCTGCATAGTTTTGAGTAGATGCGTTTTAGTAGATGAAAATATTAAGATTTTTTTTACTTTTATTTTTTTTCTAAAAAATAAAAATATTAAAAAGGTGTATTCAAGGATCTTCTCAAAAAGTAGAAACCAAACGTCCGTTTGTCACTTTTTAAAAAATGCGCATGGCAGATATCCTATCAGCTCTCCTGCTCGTCCGCGGGGGTGGGACCGGGGGCGGGTGTGCATGCTCAGCTAAGAACGAGCACGCACAAGGGCAGATAGCCAGATATAGATTGACAGAATTGAGAACCAATTGTTAAGATGACCCACCCGGAAGACGGAGAGACAAAAGATCCTTGAATACACCTTAAAGTTTTAAAATGAATGCATAATCATATTAATCGTGATTTCAATCTCAATCATAATAATTGTAATTGTGATTATTATTTTCCCCCATAATCGTCCAGCCCTCGTATTATGTAGCTTGTCTATATCTATGAATCAATCAATTCACCCATTCACACTCATCCATTCATCCATCTATGTCTGTCTGTCTTTCTATAAATATATAAACATATATTAAGTCTCCATTCTTGTGTTTTAACTAGAGCTGTCAATTTTTTTTAATCAGATTAATCACATTTTATAATTTTGATTAATCACGATTAATCACTTCATTAAAAAGGCTTTTTAATTAACATTGTTTGCCCGCCATGAGGACTTATGATGACTTCTTCAACATTTTTTGATCCACTGCACACGCACATCCTCCTCTTTTTCTTATCAGTTAATTACTTCATCCATCCATTTTCTTAAATACGGAATGCTGACTGAAAAAGAAGTGTGTGTATATACCATATATCCACGTATAGCCTTGACTACACCACTGGCCATTGCCATGGGGAAAACACCACAAGCAACAACACTATACACAATTGTCAAACACTGACTTAGTAGCTCATTTGTAGTTGTATGTGGCCTAATTTTAAGTTCATCAGGTCACGGAGAGAGTGAGAATGAGAGAGAGAGTACATTCCAGAGAACAGAGGACTTGTGTATTGTGCTGGACGCTAGCCCATGTGCTTGTCCTTGTTAGCGTAATCAGTCTCTGTAAATATCAGCCTGACCAAATACCTGACTGAAAGACAATCATAGTACTGTAAAGTATTACAGAAATGACAAACATACTATTACGTAACGTGTTTGCAGCAGCAGAGTTGAGAAAGACGGCCACTAATAATTGCCGAATTAATGAATGGACTGACAAATGTTCATCAGTTACCTCCTTCGAGCACAAAGCTATTGTGTCTTTTGTGCGCAAGCACAGTGGCTCTGATCAAAAGTGAAAACAAATCATCTTTATAAGTGCTACTGTGAGATTGCCTCCCCAAAATCAGAGCTATGATCAGATCAAATAAAATAAACTTTAAAAAAAAAGTCATGAGGCTTCTTGCACGAAAATGACCTCGTGAATGACAGTAAGGAGCCTGGATTAACGGTAAGCACAAGGGCTAAAAGGAAAAGGACAATTTGTTTGACTTTTGAGATGCATGTGAACATTTGAACTCCCAAGACACTTGATTCACATTTAGTCAAAGTTTATTTATTGTTTTGGCTAATAATACCAAGCAAGAAAGAATCAGTGTGATACTGAAAATAAATGTTTTTGTGCCTTCCAGTAACTATTACTGTACAGTACACCAAGCCCCAAACTACATAAACACAGTAAATATATAGAAATAAATAAAACAAAAGCAATTTTTAGGCCAAAATTTTTCACCACAAACGCACGCACTAAAAAAATAAAAATAAAATAAAAAAATACATGAATAAAATTCTGGACATTTTGTATTTCTAATGGGGTATATACCACGGAGGAGGCAGGACTTCCAACTTCCAACTTCCTGGACGTGTCGGCCGCGTCCGTTCTTGCGCTTCCACCTTTGTGCCCCTCGGTTGAGTCCCTGTCGATGGGTACGAGTCTGTCTCAGTTGTCCGAAGCATTTCAGAGAGCTGCCCTGCACGCACCTCCTACCCATCGACGGGAGCGCACGGTTGGGGGGCGCAGGGGTGGGTGGTGCGAGTGTTGGAAAGTAGGGTTGCACGATAATGCTATTTTCAACCGATACCGATAAACCAATCATTTAGAAAGTGCAGATGTCAATAACCGATAAGTAAGCCGATAATTGTTTGTAATATCAAAAAACCCGGAAATCCGTGGCATCTACACCATTGACAAGCCCTGAACCTACAGCATCCCACAAAAGTGAGCACACCCTTCACATTTCTGCAGTTAATTTTATCCTTGCATCAGACAACAAAAAAGAAATGAAACAACAACAACTAAATGTGAAGTAGGTAGTGTGCAGCTTGGTATCTACAACAGTGTAAATGTACATCCATTAATAGCTAAAGCCCTGGCAACAAAAGTGAGTTCACCCTCTAAATGAAAATGTGCAAATTGATCACAGTAAGTCCTTTGCACCTCCCCAGTGTCATGAGACTTGTCAGTGTTACGATGTGAAGAGGGTGCAACTTAAGTGTGTTGAATGTGTGTCTTAATATGCAAAACTATTACCCCGGGTTTTCACCAGATGCGGTTGCGGTGCGGTTGCGGTGCAGTCCGGCGACGCAAGCAATTAGATTCCATTCATTCGAATGGTGCAGTTTACACCGCTTGCGGGTGCGTTGCGTGTCGACTGCGTCTCAGCTGCGGCGTGCCGCAGGCCTTCCGCAAATGACAGGTTGGGGTCAAACCTCTTTTAAAGCAATTACTTTTGAAGCATTTTTGCATGAATGCTACGTTTTAATGATTATTTTATGACCTCACATACATCCTGGAGTGCCTTCCCCCATTTGAGAAATATTGCTCTAGCATCTACTCATTATTTTGATATGTGATGTAATGGCTCTGGCTGTTACCATTGTCGCGTCCGAGATAATAACCACACAACAGTATTACGTCATACGCCTCGCTTTGCAGGCATGGCTAATCGATTTACGTCAACAAAAGACGTCCGAATGTAACAGTTACCATTGTAATAATAATAAAGTAATGTTTACAATAGATGCATCAGACACCAGAAGAGTTATACTTTCTCATTCGTCATTAAAGTTAGGTGAGTGCAGAATTTAAAGCGTATTTTATTGGTTTGTGTTGGTGTTTATTGTTGGGCAGTTGTCATTATTTCAGCGTGAATTACTTTGACCATGATTCAACATGTTTCTGTTTTATGTGGGCAGGGCGCGGTGACAACTAGCTGAGGGAGTCAGTCCGACTCTCCAAAGTTACGTCTTTGCCAACAAATCCGTGCTAATAAACGTCATTTGTTTCAAACACTGTTTGCTGGCGTCCCTCAATCATATCACTTTTTGAACAGGCCGCGTGAATGTTACCAGTGTGTTGTTGTTGTTTAACTTACAGTTAGCAGGCTAATATTAGCAGCTAACTAGCTAACTCACTTGCCCCTTCCTGCAAGCACCTGTTGATAACAAAGCCATTAAGTTCATGTAGTGCCAAAACGCGACAGTACTCACGCAGTTCCAAGGGGGTCTCGCGTTCCTCTGTTGATAACAGCACACTTAATCCAACAAGCCGGAGTTCTTCACGCGCTATAGTAATAGTTTCAATTTGACAAGTTTAGTGCTGCTCGGTTCTTGCGTTCAGCAGCTCAGACATCTGCCGCCCTCCTCGTCGCTCTTCGCACATTGATTGCTGTCATCATTTCCACATCCACACACACAGCAAAAGGCGACGAACGCCCGCCCCCAAGTAGACAAGGCGACGAAAATGATTGGCTAGGACAATAACCGGAAACGTGGCCTGACCAACTTGGGGAACGTCTAGGGCAGGCCTATAAAGTCTGAAATCAGGTTTTGGACTGTAGATGCAGTATCTGTCAATAAAGAGTGTCACAGCTGCCATTTCCAAATATATGAGACCTGAAAGATGTGGAATTTCAGAAGTATCTGAATGCCAGATAAAGTACATTCCACAGGTCAAGCAAGCAGGTTATGCGAAAACGAGACTAGAGGAAGTTGACCCCGAGATAAGGGAAAGCCTGAGCTAGTTTCAAAGACCCAGCAATGAGAAGTGAGCGTGCTCTCGATTGGGCTCAGTCGTCAACATCGGCCATTCTGGAGGCTACAGCGAAGATAAACCGGCTTTTTGTAAATGCTGTGCAATTGCCGCACTTATTTGCGAGCCAAGTCAATATGTTAAAATGTAAAAAAAAAATATAATGATAATAAAAAATAAAAAATAAAAGGGTGCAATTTTACAAGTTTTTTAATTCAGGGGAAGTCAACTCAGAACTCCGGTTTAGACGATGAGAATATTCAATGCGATTACTGCAATGCCCTCTAGGTGTAACACTACATCATCTGTCTTACAAACACAAGAGTATGTACTGTACAAAAATAAAAAATCTGTGGCGTATTAATACACAATACATTTCAGACTAAATAGAAGTGGAACAAAACAGGATACAGAATAATCAGGATTAATTTTATTAATTCATTTTCAGTTTCAATAATATCATTACAGAAAAACAATTTACATGATCTTTTATACAGTAATAGTAGAATGCTGTGTAATTGCTTCAAGTGCTGGTCATAGTTGATAGTGTGTGCAATGTGAGACTGATTTCAGTCAAGTGTTAAGAATCACTCAGTACAAAGGCAGTAATAACCTGCTTCTTCTTACTCAAATGTATCTGTCAGGGTTTGATTCTGCCTCTTTGGGCAGGTGCCTGCCTGGAAGAGCTCGTATGCTGTGTTCAGGTCATAATGGAGATACCGGAAATAGAAATTGCACAAAATGTGGCCAGTATTTTATTTTATTTTTTAATTCTAATGTGTTGAGTCTATTTGCTTATCGCACACAACCATAGACCAAGCTTCAATGACATGTCATTCTCTTCACCTTCCTCCATTTTGCCATCTATGATATGAACGCAGCATGAGCCCCCAATATAAATATGATGCATTTGAGGTATCAGGGACATTTCTGATATACACATACTACAGGGATAAGTAAGAATGGCCCAACATCATCGTACATACAATAACAACCAAAATAAACACAAGCACAAATGAAGTATTAAGATTAGTAAGAAATCCGGCACACCAATGGCAACCTGTCCAAAGCATAAGCCACGCCCCTCACGAGAGCTGGGAGGGGAGATGGGAACAAAATTCTGAGGAATTATGGGTGGCACTGAGCCAAGACTACAAGAGTCAGTCAGGAGACGTGTCAAAGCTCTAAGACACAAGTGCTCGTGCTGCATTCATGTCACAAATAATGATGCCTTCAAATAAATAAATAAAATAAAATAAACGATAACTAGCACTATCCATTCATTAAAAACAACAAGTGCTGTCACTATATTCATCTGATGAAAAGTATTGGTGCAGTAAACTTGCTTTACTCGATCAGAATGCAGCATGAAAGCTTTTGGACTGCTTTATTTGGCACTGAGAAGAATCACAAAGTTATGGCAAAAGGGTGGGAATAGATTGCTTACAGTGCACTTATTTGGCAAATTCTTGAAGGTCAGTTTCTAATGATGACAACATCGCAGTCAACTTTGTTGAGAAAATCATGTTGGAATCGCTTCAATCAAACATCAGATCAAATATGATTAGTTTCACATTTGTTGGGCTGCATACAGTACAGAGAGCCTGTTAAAGGATTACCATGGTTTTTTTTTGTATTTTATTTTTCAAAACAACTGAATGATGGTGTGGTAAATCAATGCCAGGTTAGAGGGAACATTACAGAACAACTCGAGCTGTGATTTCCACTCGGGTGTTGTGAGAAATTATCCAATTGATACTTTTTGTAAGATTTTTTCTTCTCATTTAAAAAGATAGCTGCATCTCAATAAGGGCAGAAAGTGTAAGTGAATGCTGAAAAGTTGAGCCTCGGCCAAAATATTGTATAAATAAATGAAAAAGTCAAACGACAAACTAAATTATAAGAGTGGATGTTGCGTTTAGAGGCTGTCAGGTTCCAATTCCTCTGAATCTCTTTTTTTTTTTCTTTTTTTTTGAGGGGGACTGGTAGTTGTTTGCTTCCTGAGCATTGTCTTTGAGCAAGGCACCAAATCCTCCAAATGCAAAACCATTTAATTTATTTATTTTAAAAAGTATAATCAAAAATAGCCAATAGGACGTTTATTTCTCGCAAGTATCTTTGCTTCGGAAGTCTTAACCGCCTTTCTAGCATTTGACTGCTGAAATATTAAAAAGGGATGGTCAAATAAAAGCAAGAGTCATCCAGGTTCATCCTGTGAAATCCTGTAAGCTGCATTCCTCATAACGTCATGACGATGGAGCGGCGGCATTTTACAACAGGCCAGAATTGTTTGTCATTTGCCTGCTGTGCCCCAAACAAAGAAAGAAAAGGATAAAGCACAACAATATACCAAAACTGCAAGGAAGAGAAATTCTTGCAAAGTAACAATGACGGCAACTTTTTAAGATTCACGAGTTTTATCGGGTAATATGATGTAAACGCATCTCCACATGGGAACTTGACAACATGCTTGGAACGCCGCACCTCCGTCCACGGTGGGAGAATATTCCAAGCGGGGGCCCTGGACTCAATCACTCTCAAATACACTTAAGAGCCACTTACACATGCAGTCGACTTCCACAAAGTTGGTTTTAGGTCAATAATTGCTGCGTTGATGGTTGTCAGGCGTCATTCAAGTAAGACTTTGCTGACGATCCGCCGCTTTCAGCAAGTCAGCAGTTTGATGGTGTAATACAATGCACCATTTGATTTTTTGGGGGGGAGGTCAACCAAAGTCAGGGGAAGGGTTTTCCACCAATTGGATTCTACAAAAGGCTGTTTTGAGAGGGATGGAGGATGGAAGAGCAGAAATGAAGGAGACGTGTGGCAGAAGCAGAGGAAAGTATTTCTAGATCTACCAAGGAAAAAGGCTGAACGCACAAAGCAAATCAACTGCAGAGACAAGAATGTGATTACTACTATAATGATGATGATGATATTCAATCAGAACAGTAATAATATCATATGAAGTACGAATATTAATAATCATTATAATCAGGAGAATTATATAATATTACAGAATAAATCTCATTTTTATATATTTCTTCACTTTTTTTTTAATGAGGATTCTTTCAGCCTCTGCTGGCTCCAATTGGCTGTTGCATATGACATCCCAGCTAATAGATGCCCCCGCCCATTTTATTTTTTTATTTTTTTATTTTTTTATTTATTTATTTATTTATTTTTTTATTTTTTTCTCCTGTCCAGGCAGGAAGTCCCAGCACCGTCAATGTATTTGTCTCAAGGGACTGAAATCTGGGGAGAGAAATATCTGGGTTGGTTGATACATTATCATCACATTCAAGGTGGTGACGATGAAGCAACAAAGCGAGAAGGCACCTGCATCATAGTCGTCCGATGACCATGACGTCCACAACTTCTCCCTTGTGCAGTTCCACATACTGCTCGGTTTTAGGAGGCAACATCAGCAGGCCGTTGGCGCTGCGCATGGACATGAGCCTGCTGGACACTTGGTTACCTGAAGGGGAGGGGCCAACAAGTTTGGAAAAGATGACATCTTCACAACATTTGTTGATCATCTCAAATATGAAAAGTCATGAACAAATCTCATGTGTTCAAATATGTGGAAAGCACAGGTCACACTTACACTGACACCTCCAAATCTAATAAGTACATACAGCTCACTTCTTTTTTTGTCAAGTAGTCATATGTTTTCGATATACGTACGACTTACACAGAACTGCATTGCTTCATTTGAAGTAGTTTTGGTAATGTAGTTCATTTCATATTTCATTGACAGTGTAAATCACAAGTGATCACCCCCCCCCTTTTTTTTTTAAATACAGTATAAAAGGCAGCACTGTTGATACAGCTCTTGTATTCCACTGCATTAACTTGTGTATGTAAGAATGTGAACATAACTGAAGGCTTATTATGACAGAAGTGTGTGTGTGTGTGTGTGTGTGTGTGTGTGTGTTTGTGTGTGGGGGGGAGGGGTATTGTCACATTTTATCTATGTGTTGCAGACAATATTAATTCATGAAAAAGCAAACTATATCCTTATGGGAAAGCATAATATAATAGGTCATCTATACATACTTCAGGTATACGTTTTTTTTTTTTCAATTTCAGTTGATTAATAATTTGAGAATGCCATTAAAAATTGAGATAAATACAAGTCACAATAACGCACTTTTTTTTTATCCCATATTAACCACTACATAAAGGATAAAAAAAAAACCAAAAAAAACAAATGAAGACTACAAATTAGTATAAAAGCTTTCAATTGCCGATTCGACTCAGCCAGAGTATGTAAACTACCCAGTTTCTATTGTCATCAACCTGTTGTTAGTAACTGAAACTGTAAATTGGAATATAACAACAAATATTGAATGTTTAGCTGGAAAATTTGGAACAGAAATTAGATGTGAGCTGCCTTTTGGTTGATAGGAATTAAACGTGCGTTTGTTGGTCATAGAGCAGGGGTGGCGAGATCCGGTCCTCGAGAGCCACAGTCCTGCAGGTTTTGGATATTTCCCTTCTTCAACACAGCTGATTCATGATCAGAAGCCTGATAACGAGCCTGTTCATTGGAATCAGCTGCACTTCGAGTAGGGAAATCTTATCAAACCTGCAGCACTCCGGCCCAAGAGGACCGCAGTTTGCCACCCCTGTCGTAGTGGAAATGATGAAATGCCAGTCAACATGTAGCACATACTTGTGTGCGTGCATGTTCGCACCTGTGCTTTGAGCCCAGGGCAGTGGCTCTTGGTGATGCCAGGTGAGAATGCAGCGATGGTACTCTGGTCTAGGATCCAGCTTCACATCACATGAAAGCTAAAACAGAAAAAAATGAATGAACGAGTCTGCTCTGTTGAGAGACGTGACATGAACATACAGCTCCTTAACGCCCCATTTCAAATTAATTAGCAATATTGATTCTAACGCCTGCATTTCAATTAGGGGTGGGACGATACGGGTAAACCACAATTCGATACTGTGACGATATTTGGCTCACAATATCGATAATATCACGATACATGAAAGCTACGACTTTTGATATATTGTCAAATAAAAAAATAGCAATATCACGATATGTCACTGAAAAAGCCAACAAATGCCCATAAAAAGGAAAATGTCTAATTATGCATTTATTCAATGCCAACATTTTGTACAATATACAAAGTTCTGCATAGTGCCTCACTGCCTCTGAGCCGTTTAACTGTAAACATTGTAAAGTGAGACAAATTAAAGTGCATAAACATTTATAACATAACACTGCACCACAGGACACATTATATCGATATCTACCGTCAGTGTATTGATAATTTATTGCAACAGAGAGCGCAACAATATATTGCGATATCGATTTTTTCTCCCACCCCTAATTTCAATACGTGTACTGTAATGAGGCCCGTAACGATATCGATTATTATTTTTTTTTAGTATACCCCTAATTAGAATTATGAAAATATTTTAATCTCATCCTTACTGATGTCAATGTTCCTCTAACACTTACAAGTAAGTGATTGTAACACCTGTTACTTTTAATTAATAAATCATTTAACCAGTTACTACCACCGCAAAATGTAATGTTCGTGGAGTTTTTATCATCCATCCATCTATCCATCCATCCATTTTCTTAACCGCTTGCTCCTCACAAGGGTCACAGAGTTTTTAATCAAGTCATTGATATTTAAGAACAATTGCTGTTAATTAATCAATATCGGATTGAATTGAAGCAAATCAAATCAGAATTTTTTTTAAATCAAATCGAATTCGAATCAACTGAGGAAATTAGAATTGATACCCAGCTCTACTTTAGAAGATGAGAACAGGGACAAATGCTCATCTTCATTCTGTCTGCGAGATAATCCCGCTCTTTGTTGTGACAGAAAAGTAACTTGACCAAAACCTCCATGTATTGAGAACAACAAAGTAATATAGTCCAAAACCTATTATGCATTGGATACCCTGGACAGACTGACATAGATCAATAGAAAAAAAAAATTCTTCAGTTGTCTTTAATTTTTATTTATTTATTTTTTTTGTCTTTTCGGCTGTTCTTTGTCAATGTGTGTAAGATGGTTACCCTTGCTTTAATAATCGTGGGTCGAGGGTCCAGAATGCCTTGCATCTTCCTCAGTGCAGGAATCACAAAGAGATTACATGTGACCACTGCAGACACTGGGTTACCTACAAAAACAAGTTATCACAGTTCTGAGGAGGAAAAAATAAACAAGCACTTCATGCCAGCTAAATTGCAGTATAGTATATAAACATTAAGTGGAGGCATTTTGAAGAAATGGAACGAGTAGAACCACCATTCAAAATGGCCTATTTTATATCTGACTTCCATCAGCTAATTAAAAAGTAAGGGGAGAACAGAAAAGTAAGAACATTTGACATGACCACTCAGTGGTGTGAATATACTTGCTATATGTAATTGCATTCCTACACGAGCTGCAGCTAAGATTCCATTTTTGCAAAGGTAATTTTCTCAGTTGTCATTGAAATTGTCAGAGAGGTATTCATTTAAGAATGTCTTTTTTCTTGTAGTTCGCTTTGGTAGAGAATTGTACTGCATCATAAATAACTGCATTTTGGTTAAAAAAAAAATAAAAAATATATCATCGTTTGGATATTGATCGGACTCAGTCAGGTTGGTTGGGGAAGTTTATTTTGAAGGTTTTACAATCCAATCAACTACTTTTAGACACATAACATGATACTCAACTATTGAGTACTCACCGATACTGGCACCACTACTGTTATTACATAAAACTTCCCCAAAACAATGATGACAGATAATTCTAAAGAAATAATCAAATATACCAATATAGTATTTTTTCTTAAAATTGCATGAAATCATTTCTAGTTCCTGATGGTAAAACGGCCACAAGAGGTATGCGAGTACCGATGCCTTGAAATAAGGCCCGGTATCGGTATGGACCTATCCCTATTAAACAGAAGACAAGATGAATGCTATAGTAGAATGTGAGATGCCAACAAAATCTCCCACTGACCGCAACCCAAACATACACAGACACGAGTTTCGTACCTGGCAGAGCAAAGATGAGTTTCCGTGCTCCATCAATGTCAACAGTGGCAAAGGTAGTAGGAAGACTGAAAAGAAACACAGAGCACTTTTTCTAAGCATAGCTTTCAAAGCAAAGATTGCATTACCGTAATTGCCGGACTATAAGCCGTGAATTTTTTCTCACGCTTTCAACCCTGCGGCTTATACAATGATGCGGCTAATATATGAATTTTTCATCCTGAACTGTAACAAGCATTTGTAGTCCTAAAATTAATTAAATTAACACTGGAAGCGAGAGAATATTTGATCTTTTTCTCTTTCTGTGTGGGAGGATTTCCCATTGACAAATTGATTTATTTTTACATTGATATCTTTGGGGATCTATTTTGTACTGTGAATGAGGCCATCGGCGGAAGGATACATGAAAAGAAGTGGGGAACTTCTGCCATTAAGTTAAAGCATGCATGTTCAGTGAGCATGTGTCCTCTTTTTTTCTTCTTCTTCTTCTTCTTCTTTGTTTGCTTGTTTTAGAGCTAAACCAGCCCCTTAAAGCTACTCTATGTAGGATTTCCCCCAAAAATATCTTAACAATAGCCTTTTTATTTGACCATTTATGACTGAAACATATTCTAATTAGTAGATCTACATCTTAGCTGTTCACAATGGGTACTCCTACAAGCCTCTGGCCAATATTATTTTGGAAGCGTCCGGTCCGAATCCTTCGAATTTCCCGCCCTCTGTCTGTGGGATGTGACGTCATGCGCGTCATCGTCAGGTGTTTCCTGTCGCGCGAAGACGGAACTAGTACAGATTTTCGCTGCCCCAGACACCCGCTGTTACTCCGCGGAAGGCTGCTTAAAAAAAAATTAAAACAATGTCAAGTGCCACGAAAAAATAAAAAAATACATCTAAACTTGATAGTGACCGACGCTGGGCAAGAACGAGAGTGAACATTGGTTTGACATTTCAGTGGTGGAGAGAGTTGAGATCGGACTTGGATTAGAAAAGTGATTCACAGCTGGCTTTCTTTCTACTCCAAAAGGTAAGAAGCGAGTGTCTTGACATTTAGAAGAAAATGTGTTGTTTTCAAATAGCAGTAACCTCAAGATCGATCACTTCTCGGTCGTAACTATTGGGGTGAAAGTGAGGTGGACGGCAACATTTAGCGTGAAAGGGGCGGCAAAGTTGAATGTAGTAGAACAGAATGACTTTTATGAAGAACAGACGTTCCATTCCGCGGCGTTTCAATCAGACTAAATGTTGCCTTATTTTCCTCCGTGAAAACAGCCTATTGTAGCTACATTATGCTAACGGAAGGTGAACGGTACTACTGAATGGCGATAACATTCACGGCCATATCACACTAAGTAGTGAATGGGTCTATATGTTTTTCACAATCGTCAATTTCCATAACTGACATCCCACCTTTCGGGTAATGCACAATGACGCTAGCCTGGGGACGACATACACTAATAATGACTAGAATCAGGTTGACGTCCGTCGAGCGGGGTGACTACAATATGTAACTAACTGCATATTAACATCGGAATGAGGTCCAATTAATTGACGTAATTTGCACATCGTTTTGGAGTACAGCACAGGACTGGACTTCGACCGACTAATGCAATATGATCTGCACGTCCCATGGACATCAATTGTTTAGTGGGGATCGAGAGTCTCATTCCGTGAAGTGGCCAACTTTGTATAACATTATAAAACTTCTTACCTCTGAAAACATAGTTTCATTGGATATGAAGAGACCAGTCTTCAGTATTGAGGTCGTGCACATACGAGTGCGCACAGCGTGTACGAGCGTACAGTTTGTTTTCGGCCACAGGTGGCAGTAGAGATTTGAAATTTTAAATCTTCCATATAGCTGCTTTAAAGTTAATTGTTTGATTGACACTAATATGCGAAGAAGACGCGATCAGCTAGCGTGGGGAGGGAGCGAGAGAGCGGGGACGGTGACGTTCAATAAGGAGCGAACGAGGAGCGAACGAGGAACGCACGTCAACGCTGACAATGAGACAGAGCCTGGTGCTTGTGATGGAGTTGCCTAGTTTGTTTCGGATACAGAAGACAAGGACTTTGAGGGATTTGTGATTGATCAAAAGCCACGTGAGTACATTGTTATTTGCTCTCTGCCTTTTTAAAAACTAGCGCTAGCATGTGCTAGCATATGTTTTAGCATACTGATAATGGCATACTACCATTTGTAGCGTCGCTGGGACCTTGGAGGTCGCTCCCAGTATGCTTTGTGGCACTGGCGATTGAAAGGGTGTTTAAAATGCAAGTCTGTGATAAATATTCTGCTAGTTAGTGTTCTAGTTGTTGTATTGGTTTTGGTAGTGCTTTCTAGTTTGTTGCTACATGGTGATTTAATTTTGCCGTGACACCGTGATTGTAGATGACACGGAAGAATGACTTGCCTGCATTCTGCGAGTTGAAAGTGGATAAGCGAGATCTTCTGCTTACAATAATCAAATTGTTCACTGGTCCTCACTTACATAGTACCGTCTTTCTTTGTAAATATCTCATTTTCAATGTGGGCACATGCGGCTTATAGTCAGGTGCGGCTTATGTATGGACAAAATGCTTTTTCCTTTAGAAATGTAGTGGGTGCGTCTTATAATCTGGTGCGTTTTATAGTCCAGCAATTACGGTAGCTACCAAGTTGCATTGTCAGTTTTAGTAACTAGTTAGCATTAGAATGAGGTCTAACTTCTAAGGTGAATGTGTCACGAGGAACACGGCAAAACCTGCTTCAAAATTCATTGCGTTCATACTCAGGAGAAGACGACTGATTCTTAAGATGAAGAATGGTAGTTAGGGCAACTTGCTTTCACTTTCAACAACAAGGATACAATGTGATACGGTATTCTAGTGAATGTAAGGAGAGAAGTCATTAAATGAAGATGAAAGGGTAATAAAGAAAAATGATGTCCTTCGGGTCTACTCACCCTGGCTTCATGAACACGCGGCCAAAGTGAATCTGAGCATGAAGGTCAATATCCAGCACCTGCTTCAGGAAATCCTGGTTGGACACGCAAGTACGTAAGTTACGGTCAGCTGACTGTGCCAGATGTATTTAATCAAATTTTGCCAGATGACTCAAAGTGGATGATTCAGAGGGTGGAGCTTACCTTCTCTCCCATGGACACACCCCCTGAGGTGATGATGACATCAGCACGACTGATTCCCTCATGGAGAGCCGAGAGCAGATCATCGGGGCTGCACAGACAGGTGCAAAATGTCACCTTCATGAATGAGTGAAATCTGTTACATTTCAAACAAGAGAAGTATTTGAAAGGTGTGGATGATACTCTATATACAGTGCAAAAAAAAAAAAGAAGAAAAAAAAAGAAAAAAAAAAAAGGTATTTTCCCCTTTCCTGGGGCTTGGCTCAGTGGTAGGGTGTCTTCCAACCCAGATTTTTGTGGGTTTGATCTCCCGCCCTTGTGACCATGTTGACATGTCCTTGAGAAATATTAGTTATTATAGTTGCGTATAAAGTATTCTAATATTGTTGTAACTTACAGTATGAAATATTTGCACAAAGTTCAAAGAGACAGAATGAATCAGCTTGGTATTAACTTTTACCGAAACAGGAAATATGTTATATATACAGGCATGAAAACGGGTCAGGGGTGAAAAAGGTGAGAAGCACTTGGAGCAAAATTTTGCACGTTAATATTCGTCAGGCACTCATCAAACGGGTTGGGGGCATGCGGTGGACGAAGGGATGGTGAATTTAAATGTTCAAAATTTTACGGCGTCAAGAAAAACAGTTTGCCACATTTATTGGACCAGGGATGGATGTTGAAAAAACAGCATGCGCTGTGTTTAAGTAGGGTTTGGTACCTTTCGCATTTGAACCCATTTGGTTCCAATTATCAATATTGGGGAACTGATACCGGTACAGAATAATAACAATTTTCGATACTTTTGTTCTATTGTTTGTGGTAATAAATGTTAATTTATTTAACAATAAAATCATAATTTTATAAAAGAACATTCACTTTGCCAGTTATTTTTCATTAAGTAAAATCTAACAAACAATAAAACATCATGCATTTAAAACATATGAGCCAAAGATGAAGTAAAAATAAAAAATAATCAAGGTATAACATTAATAAAGTATCAATAATACAAAAAATAAATTATTACAAATTACAAAATGAGAAGTAAAATTCTTTACAATAAATAACAAAGAACAAAGTTAAGCAGTACTACAAGAAGAGAAGATAAATAATTGTATTTGTGTTATTTTGGTTCCTTAAAACAACTGCATAATTGTGCAATTTTCTAAATAAATTTTCAAAAATGTGCCTGCCGCGCATAGCGCGATGAATTTGAACCCGACCCGAAGTAAAATCTCGCAAAAAAATGACAGCTGGAGGAAGACGTGAACGACAATGAAGAGAGAGAAAATAATTGGGACTCAGGAGCAAACTCATTTTCTATGGAGGACCAAAACTGCCAAAATTCAAAATTAATAAATGACTACATAAATAAATAAATGACTAAAAGTGAAAATAAAAATCAATATAAAAAATAGAGTTCAAAAATTATATCTAAAAAAATAAATATAAATAGACATAAATCCCTTTTAATTTTCACTTTTAGTCATTTATTTATTTAGTCATTTTTTGATTTAGTTATTTATTTAGTCATTTATTTTTTTAGTCATTTATTTATTTTGAATTTTGGCAATTTTGGGCCATACTGCCAAGTGGAAATGTTATTCAAATGAGGGGGCGGTCCTAAGCTTGTCTTGGGCGGGACTCCGCCGTTGCAAACTGCCTGTCATTGGTCGAGTGAGCAGCTCGGCGAACAAGGAAGTCTCGCCTGCTTGCAATGGAGAGCTCCAGCAATGGACGACTATCTTGTCCACTGTCTGCTCTCACTTGTTGTCTAACAACTCAAGTCGCAAGTTGAGGTGACAGTGGACACGATCGTCGTCCATTGCTGGAGCTCTCCATTGTAAGCCGGTGAGACTTCCTTGTTCGCCGAGCTCCTCACTCGACCAATGACAGGCAGTTAGCAACGGCTGACTCCAACCCAAGACATGCTTAGGACCGCCCCCTCATTTGAATAACATTTCCACTTGGCAGTACAGCCCAAAACTGCCAAAATTCAAAATAAATGACTAAATAAATGACTAAATAAATAGATAAATAAATGACTAAATAAATAAATAACTAAATAAATGACTAAAAGTGAAAATAAAAACGGATTTATTTCGACTTATTTTTATTTTTTAGATATGTTTTTCAAATTATATTTTTTAATATTGATTTTTATTTTCAGTTTTAGTCATTTATTTATTTATGTAGTCATTTATTTATTTCGAATTTTGGCAGTTTTGGTCCTCCATAATTTTCATGTATCCGACGCGGAACGTAATGCTTGCTAGTGCAATATGTTGAGCACAAGATTTTGCAGTTTTATCGGTACCTATGAAATTATAAGTACGTGGTAAGTATTGTTGTAAAACTCCATAATATATTGTAACAATGGTCAAGCCACACACCTTACAGCAAAACTTCACCCAATCGGTGGTTGAAGACTGACATCTGCTGTGTCCGCGCCGAGAGGCGGGCAACGTGACGGTGCTTCCCGCATATAGGCGAGTCGAAGTCTGCGACATCCCAGCTGCCGCTTGCGTTCAGCACCAAGAAATCCACGCATCAGGTGGGGCACCACCGTGCTCAACCAAAACATGCTAGGAACCGCAAAGCTTCACTCTCGTTTGGCTTGTTGGCGGTCAAATCTCGCTTGCTTCCACCCAAAACAGGAAATGTCGCGTGAATGAAATCCAGTGCGAGTGGGTGACATCAGTACGCTGGTTGCACGTACCCCGCTGCGTCCAAGTGCGCAATAGAAAATTACCAACAGATCTACTCCCGCTCAATCACAATTTGCTTTGGATCATGTCACCGTTTGATTTAACATGAACCGGTGCCCTCTTCTTCAGTACCCATCCTACCCGGAGGTCACCTTTTTATTTTCTCAACGTATCTGCACAATTCACATAAGTGACCTATTTTGGTTTCAAAACGCCGAATTTGGCCGAGAGGTGACAGATTTTAATGCCTGAGATATATTTGTAATGATTTACTTGTCTCCAACAATGCCCAGGTTGATGGTGGGGTATCCATGTTCCTGGATGGTGGCGAGCAGAGTCGAGCGGTTGGAGTCTCTGATCTTTCCTGGGTGGAGGTCATCCTCTGGATTCAAAAGCTTGAGTACAATAAATCAGTGGGCTTATTAATAGAGGACACAGCGGGAATAATCTTAGGAGTATCTGTGCAGTGCGCACGCACCTCATTCCCAGTAGACATGACAGCCACCACTGGGAACTTGTGCACGCTGACATCAGTCACTCCCACAGTAGCCAGCAGACCAATCTCTGATGGGCCCATGTGTGTCCCTTTGGCTAACACACACTCTCCTCGTCTGATGTCATGACCTATAGGCCTGAACAGACCAAAAGAATTGGATTCAATTACAGGTGAAATTCTGAAGTACCTTTAGGCGTGACTGTGCGTGCGCTGGCTGTTGTTCTTTTGACCTGATGTCCTGTCCAGGCCGGGCCTGCACCATAATCCTCACTTCTAACTCTTCTGTGCCCTGAAAAATACGTAGCAGAGATAATAAAACTACTCTTGATGAGAAACATGTACTCCCCGCCAACAACTTGTTTTTTTGCTTACATCTTCAGACTCCCTCAAGAGTTCTGTGTCTTCCACTTGGACTACTGCGTCAGCGCCGCAAGGAATGGGAGCACCGGTGGTCACCCTCATCACTTGGCCTGGCATCACCGTGTGGGTGGGCTGCATTGATGCACATATTACAACTGTCAACTTTGAACTGCAGTACACACTGGCTCAAGCTTATAATTCTTACTTCTGTTTCTTACCAGTAAATGCTTCAAAAATAAAACATATTTATAATTTCCCATGGGAGCGTCTTTTTTTTTTGTTAACTCATTCCAGCAGTTCAGAGCGACAGTAAGTAATCAGTAATGTGGCTGTGAATATTTTTACAAGCACACCGTCAATCCATGTTTTACTTTTGTGAGCCTTCAGGCAATATGAGCTGTTGTACAATCGCGTACCAAAGAAAGCCATCGGGGATGACCACGGAATGTGCGTACGATGCCTTGTTGTGTTGTGAATGAGCTACTCTCTTACTTTGAGTGTTGGATTTGTCATTCATTAAGGATGGGCTGTTAAAACATTGATGGCGTGTTCATACAGTATTGTACCAACGCGTGACAAGTTGCAAACATTTTTTTATGCTGTAAATGTTCAAAACGTGATAGCCTACCTTATATGGTTAGCAAAGGTTGTAGCATTGCTGTGTTTCTTCCAATGTGCAACGTGTAGTACATGTAATTTCATTCTAAAATGAATTCTAAGTCATACCATATTAAAGCTGCTCTTTGAAACTATTTGGCCAAAAATATTTTTACAGTAGCCTTTTTATTTGACCATTTATGACTGAAACATCTAATTAGTAGATTAATACCTTAGCTGTTCATAATGCGGACTCCTGCAAGCCTCTGGCCAATAGTTTTCAGACTGGATCCAAATTTCCCACCCTCTGTCTGTGGATGTGATGTCATGTGCGCATTGTGTATGTGAAGAAAGGTGGTTGCAGTTTAATTTTTCATTAACAGGTGGCAATTTTCTGCATTCAGTAGCTTTAAGCTTTCACTAATCAAAACAGTTCTCGTCAGCCTGCCATTTGATTTCAGTGGTGTTTTTCAAGATCCTAATTTACCCATTTGTAAGTTGCCAGGGACAAGGCTGACTGACTGCGATTGGCTGGCGACCAGTTCAGGGTGTACCCCGCCTACTGCCCATAGCCAGCTGAGATAGGCTCCAGCACCCCCCACGGCCCTTGTGAGGAGTAAGCGGTTCAGAAAATGGATGGATGGATGGAAGGCTGACTGAGGGCTTTGCTTTGACTGCTCAAATGATACATTCAGCTCGACCTTTCCGGTGTCTGTGAACTCTGAATGTTAAAGCTAAAAAAAACAAAAATGCTGAAAACAGAGAACATGCATCCCTTATCATTTGTGCCTCGATCTAGTTATTGGCATATGCAGACACAATCATACCCATCATGAACTTAATAAACTGACAGATACAGTGCAGAGGAAGACTCAACATTTAGGAAACATAAGCAAAACAAAGAGTTAATTTGTCTTTGTTTTAAAGTGTATAGTTCTCCCCCTTTAAAATCTGTACCATTGCAGGTCGTATCCGAATAGGAGACTGCCAAAGAAGGACGCTCCGTATAATTGTTATCTTATTACTTTTGAAAATGGAAATTAGCTGAACTGCTCATATCGATCGTACTGACTAATGAATAACGGCTGACCTGTTGTCCAGCTTGTGATTCTCCCATGATGAAGCGATCACCTGGGCCATCAGCAGCTGCAGGACAAAAAAATTACATAAATACAATTAACTGAAAACTAGAGCATCTCTCTTGAATGGTTATTTAAGATTTTTTTTCAATACTGAATATACTGTGAAAAATCTCATCCTCATCAAAAATCTAATTGATTGCAAAAACAGTCAGCTTTAACCAAAATGCCTACCTCTTACAGCATAGCCATCTTTAACTGAGGCGGGAAATGGAGGAAGGTTGTCTTTGGCATAGATGTCCTGAGCAAGCACTCGACCCAATCCGTCTAGAAACAACAACATTTCCAAAACCATATCAACAGCATTACAACCACCACAACAGGTACAGTTAGACATTAAAATGAACTTAACTGCGCACATAGTAGTTGAAATATGACCGAAAAAACGGATCAGTGCACACAGCACACAATCCATGCTGGAGACTGACCTCTGTAGTTAATGACTTCAATTCCCAGAATAGGAGTCATCTCTAAAACAGTGATGAAGGCTTTGTCCATTGATGTCAGTGGAAACGGGGACATCCGATGACGTCGTGCCACTTTGCTGATGTCTACCGCACTGTGGCCTGCACACACACCCACACAACAAAAGTTAGATTTTGCACAGTAATGCAGATGGTCAATGGTGATGTGTAAATAACTTACTGGCCCTTAGGATGTTCTCATTACTGCCACATCGGGACTGGACCTGGGGGTGGACAATGATTTTCCTGTTTTAGTAGTTTGACTTGCATGGAACGAACTCAAATCCTTGACTTCTTTGCAGGACACTTCAACTTAATTGACTCCTCACAAAGGATTGGGAGTGGATGATTGAAAGTAGAGATATTATTTAAAATTGCTTGAAAATCATAATGAACTTGGTTACCTTTGACACAGCCTTCATTCGACTTTGACTTCTAAAAACCAGAGCAACCAATCTATTATAACTTTTGCGGCAATATAAGTTTACATTGCTATTACACATATGAACAAAATTGATGGTACCGCTCTGTTGAAGAAAGAAGAAAAAATAAAAGAATGGAAGAAAAAATATTATAGTAAAATATTTAATGGGAAATTAGCAAATGAAAATAGGCAATTCTTTTTAATTGTGGTTCAACAGAAGTATTTAAAAAAAAAAAAAAAAAAAATCATGAAACAGGCCTGGACAAAAATAATGGAATTCTTCATATTTTGTTGGACGACCTTTTGAGACAATCACTGCAATCAAAATGACTTTTGCAACAGTCAAAACTGTCAGTGAGACATAAGCACTTCTCTGGAGGTATTTTGTTTCACTCTTCACGAGCAAACCTCTTCAGTTGTCTCAGGTTTGAACTTTGAAGGGTGCATTCTTTCTCCACACAGCATGTTTCAGCTCCTTCCACAGATGTTCAATAGGATTTTAGATAAAAGGATCATGGAAGGCCACTTCAGAATAGTCCAGTCCTTCTCAAATAGTGGGGCAGGTCCCTTGGGAGGGCATGGGCAAGTGGTGACCCCATGCAATTTTTATTTTTTTTTATTTTTGGCTATACCAGAATAAAGTGTAATTGTGCAGTAGGTGGCAGTGGTGCTCTTAATTTCTGTTTGAATTTCAGGCAAATTCATGCACATCAAATCTTTTGTTACAGTCTAAAACACAACGTTAATAAAGTTATTTGTTGCAAGTTGATCTATATTTCTTTTTTGTTTTCTTTCATGATAAAATGATGTGAAGAGATGCAATAATTTTATAGATAAATGATACTATTTATAGAGCTGGGGGTGGTGTGAAATGTTGTCGTTTTCCTAGGAGGAAGTAACAGAATAACTGAAAACCACTGAATAGTCCAATGTTTTCTTAGATATGTTTGGAGAAATTATCCTTTTGCAAGAACCATGAACGACAAGTGAGACGAAGCTTCGTGACATTGGGCAGCACATTTCTGTCTAGAATAGCTTGAAAGTCTTGAAATACATAGTGCTGATGCGCCTTGTTAAAAAGGTCCCGTTTTGCTCGACTGTCTCTAGGACATTTTCCCAGAGGCTTGTCAATTCTACATTTTAAAAGATTTATTTTCACTAGTGGTGTTGTCTTCCATGAAGTCCACTTTGGCTCAAACATTGACGGATGGTGCGATCTGACACTGATGTACCTTGTTGCCCTCGGAGTTCAGCTTTAATTTCTTTGGAGGTGGTTCTGTGCTCTTTTGTTACCATTTGTCTTATCCGTCACTTCAATTATGTTATCAATTTCCCTCCTGCAGCCACATGTAGGAAGGTTAGCTACAGTTTCTGAATCCTATGTGCAACTGCAGTCACAGAAACATCAAACTAATAATCATGTAGTAGTTACCTTGAACATGCTTGTCAAAAATGTTCTTTTTCCACACTCCTGAGACAATTCTCCCCTTTGCTTCCTTTGCTCATGATTGGTGTGTTTGCACACCATGTCACCATACAGCATAGTGACGACTTACCCTTAATTGGGCTAAGTGACTGCTTACAAGTTCAAAGACAACTGTGATACTAATTAGAGGACATACCATGGTTGAACAATGCACCTATGGTTAAATAATTTTCAAACTGTGATAGCGGTACCATCAGATTTTCCCAAGCCGTTTCATGAGCTTGTTTTAAAAAATAATTTTGCTGTACCACAATTCAAAAGCAATATCTGATTTTCACTGGTTCATTGTCACTAAATTTTCATTATTATAATTTCTTTTTCTTTTATTATTGTTGTTTTTCTTTCATTAATACCAATAATCCTATCTATGTTTCAGAACTTGATGGAATAATGTGTTTCATGAGCATCATCAGAAAAACAAGAAATGTGCGCTGGCTCAAACGGAAGGCTCGTGATTTCTACCAGTGAGACAAGTTCTGAAACAGCAACTTGCAAATGTGACCTTTGGAACAATTCCAGCATGAAGTTTTTGCATGTTCTTCCTGTTTAGAATGAGCATTACTTGTCTTTATAAAGCACATCTTAGAATATCTGTATTCTGCTTGCATGGAAAGACATTGAAAATCTTTGAGAGAGAGGGCAGACACAGCAAGATATGAGCAAAAATTCAGGAACTGTTTCTTTTTACATAGTTGGGGTTGAAAAAAAATCTGCTTTCTGCCAGTTGCAAAAAAGATCTTGATTCGGGCTTCAGTTTTCTAGCGTCTATATTCATATTTTAACGTGACTGTTTGTGTGTACCTTAGGTGTTGGGCATGATGCAGTAGAAAGGCGGGAAGTTGCCTGTGTTGCCCGTGGTGACTCAGAAGGGGTGGAGCTCAAAGAGGCAGAATCTCGAGGAAGCACCTGAACACCTCGAGAAATGATCGAGTCCGGAATCTACAGGTTAAGACAGCATAGACGTTAAGATTATCCATGTCTCCCTTAAAAAAAAACTTTGGCCTTGCTGCACAGTAACATACTTTTGAAACATTAAAAAAAAAAAAAAAAAAACTAACTAACTATGCATCAAAAATTTGGTCTATAGTTAACACTACAGTACGTCCACCTCTTCCGGAAGAACCCTGAGACGTTCCCAGGCAGGCTGCGAGACATGGTCTGGTCTTTAGCGTGTCCTGGGTGGTACCCAGGGCCTCCTCCTAGTGGGACGTGTCTGGAACCCCTCACGAGGAAGGTGCCCAGGATGCATCCTAACCAGATGCTCGAGCCACTTCATATGGCTCCTCTCAATGCGGAGGTGTAGCAGCTCGATTATGAGCACCACCCGGATAAGCAACCTTCACACACTGGCTTCTAACCGAGAGCCCAGAAAATGAATTTTGGCAGATTGCTGGCTGGTTCTTATTTGTTTATGACCCAGCTCATGACCTTAGGTGAGGGTTGGAACATATATCAACCGGCTCAGATCATCAGCATGATAAAATGGATTCCCTTTTGCAGTTGGCATCGTGACATGACATTCCTTGGTGAAGAAAAAAAAACCTTTCACATCAATAAAGAATGCTGTGAAGAAGATAGGCATATCAATGGCAGAATCCAAAATAAAGCGCCTGTTAAATGTAAATAAATAAGTTTGACAAAGGCATAAACACTAGTAATAATCAAGAAAAGTGACGTCAAATTACATTTTTTAGATTCTTCAAGTGATGAAACCAAGGTCTACTTGCATCAGAATATCGGGAAAAGTGTGAAGAAGAAAAGGAACAACTCGTGATACAAAGCAGACCACCACATCATGCGTTATAACAAAATGGAACGGGCTACCTGCTGTTTATTGGCGGTAGGACTGCTGACCTACGTAACGAGAGGAACTGTGGCTATGCTAACACTCACACACTCAGTCAATGCTCCAAAAATGACAGGAAAAAAAGGTCGCATCCCACTGAGCTCCAGATGTTGCCAAACGATGCAAATGTTGAATTTGCCAAATACGATGTTGAAGTCTGTCATTTTGCGACACTTCTGCGACATTTTTGCGACCTTTTAGACAACGCACGAATTAACCTAAAAGTTGGTCAAATTGACCAACAGAACGGATGAAAATGTTTTTTTTTGTTTGTTTGTTTGTTTACTTTGTATGAGAAAGTGTAATTATTGGACATGTCACCACTGTAACCCTAGCCCTAACCCCCTCATGTTGGACTCATTTACTGGTGCTGTAAAACTGCATATGGCATTGTCATGTATTGCCATCATTTAGGTAGCACCACAGAATAAGGAAAAAACAAACGTCAAAGGCGCCTTCGGGTGAGGCCTTGTTTTTTGGACATAAAGTGATGTAATGTTTTGTGTCTATACAAGGCAACGGATCGATCCAACTTCATCGTGAAGAATTTAAAAAATAAATAAATAAATACTGTGAGTTTTGTTCTTATATTTTCAGACTATCATTAGCAAATGTACCCATAAATTTAGGTGACATACAGTCACAGTTTTCTTTCATATGGCACCGTAATGGACCGGTTGCACGCATGACATGTTGGCTCTGTCACGCTGCAGTCACTTCCACAAATGTCTTCCCCCCCCCCCCCCCCCCCCCCCCCCTTTCTTTCTTTCTCTTTCTTTCTTGAAGGAAGAAGATGAAACCTGAGATGGGTAGGAGTACTACCTAAATTATGGCAATACTTGACGCTATACGCATTGTTATAGCACAATAGACCAGGAAAAGTCCAAAATGAACACGCAGCACAAAAATGTCAAATATAACAGCGTTTATGGTATGTCATTTTGACACTTAATTTCTTAAAACTTTTTTTTCCAGGGAGTCTGATGCCATTGACATTTTAATGTTCATATAACCTTCTGCCCGGGCCGTAACATCTTGTTGCGTTTTGGAGGACATCACCGGATTGACTATCCATGCGCTGCCCATTTTGCATGGGCACATTGAGCACTTGCAAAACATGAAATACAAACTAGAAAATGTGTTCAATACATGTCTCCAAAAGAGCTTTTTGTTTTTCAGTTTTTAATTATGATTTCAAAGCGTGTGCTGCTCCAAGCAGATCCACACTCCTCCAAACAGAGTGCGCTCCGCCTGAACACAAGCGCCCTCGCACCGTACTGCATGGGTGTCAGAGTGAATTTATGAATGGAACCTCGGAAAGAACTTTGCCGACACGTCTTATGACAAATTACGATGAAGTACGAGGGGAATACGAGCAAATGCGTATGTTGACGAAATAATGGATTGGCAAGGACATTTTGAACATGTTCAAAATGTCCTTGCAACAGTGGCGAGAAAGGCAACAAAATGCGATATATTCCAACTAATTCCAAACACTGTCGAACTCTGACGGAGTGCAACATTCGCAGCTCAGTGGGTAGGAGCGTTAGCGTTACTTAGTAGAAGGAACCACAGACTACAAAAGTCTTGGCATGTCGTGCAACCCAAAACAGTGTACTTTTCACTAATTGGAGACAAAAGAGGTGGCAACTCTGAGCGCACTATAGGGTGAGAAAAAAGCTTAATGCCTATAAAATCCTAAATAGTGTGGCAATTGCGATATTTTCAGACGTTGAAGTTGACATGAGTAGAGATGTGCATGTGAATTTTTGCGACGATTCATAGCATTTTTGTGTCATTGAGAGACGTTTAGCTTTTGTATATTTACAGTTGTAAGTTTACATACCCTAAGGCTATGTAAACTTTCAACCACAACTGCAATTATAATTGCATCAAAATGCTATTGAGACCCTGAAAATAAAAATAATACAATTATGCCACATGTCAAACTCAAGCTACACTTAAATCATTGTTACGACTGAGGTCATGATTTATTTGTTTTTCTGTTTCCTGGTCGTGTTTGCTGCAGGTCTGTGCAGGTGATGCCTTTTAAGTCCTGGACCCCTAAATGGGACAAAACATCACACCTTGATTGTGATATTTTAAATCATAGCGGTGTGTAAAGACAAAATTGCAAAAATTATGCACATGTCAAAACTTTTGGAAACGTCTACATTAAATAAAAAATAAAAGTTGTAGCTGCAATGCCAATCTTCAAGCCCTCTCTAGTTGCTAATTGGATGTAAAACATGCAAAAACTGTTGGTCTCTACAGCAAGTTGAGATGTCTGATGCCAGTGTTTCTCAACCCTTGGTCCTCAAGGCACACTATCCAGCCTGGTTTCCATGTCTCCCTATTCCCAATGCAGCTGATTCTAATGACAGCTAAACAGCAAGCTCTGGAAAAGCCTGATAACGATCCTCACCTGCGTTGGAATCGGGAGACATGAAAAATAGGCTGGAAAGTGGGCCCCGAGGACCAGGATTGAGAAACAGTGTCTTAAGCAATCGGTCACTTGAGTAATTTCACCAGACTGACAAAGCACCTCCAGATTCACCGAAGAGATTATACAACCAAATGCCTGGGATGGTCTTAAGCTAGTCGCTTGTGAAATGACTCTGACATACAGTATACAGTACAAACTCCAAGGAAACTTGCCTATAGTAACTTTCTGAGAAACAGGAAGGGATAAAAATAAATCCTCCCTTTTATATAAATTTTGATTATGTAAAATGAAACCTGCTCAGAATGTATTATATACAGTGGTCCCTTGCTACTTCACGGTTCACTTAATGCAAATTCACTCTTCAATCTCTTCTATTCAATCTTTTTATTTGGGTCCAGAACATAAAGTCATACACTACATACTCTTACACTGTGGCGGCATTGCAAACGAAAGTGCACTGAATTATAATATTTCAATGAAAATAAGCATTAATATTTACAGACATGCATAAAGTATAATAAAATGAACCATAGGGCATTCCAGCCTGATAATTCAATGTGGATAGCAGTGGAAAACATTTCCATAATGCTTGGTGAAGGCGGACATGTTTCATCATAAACGCTCAAAAACTGGAAGTACATTGGCGGAAACCCAAAATTAAGTATGTTTAGCAATGAAACTGTTCCTTTAAAAGCTGTGATTCTCAAATAGTGGGGGGCCCCCCCAGGGGGGCGCGAGGCTTCGTCAAGGGGGGCGCGTTTGACCTCTGGGAACATGCTTTTTTATTTTTATTTTTTTAACGGTCTTAGAATAAAGTGCAATTGCACCTCCACTACATTAGGGGGCAGTGGCGCTCTCTTTGGCAGAGTGCGCGCAGGGAGCATTCGCTCGGTGGTGTAGGGGTTTTTGCACACAGCACAGAGTTTGAGTATGAAGTGTAGGCACAAAGTGTAGCAGAACCTCAAGTGACACCATAAAAAAAATATTTAACAGGGATAAGAAGACAGGCAGAGAGAGACGGAGATAATTATATTTATTTATTTATATTTATAGTCGTGAAGTGTTTTCTTCTTCCTAGGGGGGGCATGACAGCAAATAATTGAGAAGCACTGCTTTAAAGCAACACAAAGGACTTTTCCGTTTTGATTGATTATGGCGGCACCATATGCACAAAACCGGTAGTGTTTTGCCTTGAATAAAGACCACATTTCCCATGAAGACCAACACATAGCGTCGTGAAATTCTCATCTCCCGGTAGCCTGGAGTTCGGCTGAAATACATTCCTGTGTGCAGTAGCTGTGTGAAGGATGTATAGCAATGAGGTCAATTATCTATTTTCTATTTTTTCTTTATACAGTACTGTAACGTTTCGCAAGTATGTTAGCAGCAGACATTGGCTGGTGATCTAATCTTACCTTTTTTATTGTAAACACACAAACGGCTGCGCTCCACCTCCCTCCCTTCCCGCGATGCATTCACAAGCACTCGTAAACAAGAAAGCACACAACACGACCTAGTTTGTTACAGTACTTTTGAGTGTTGCGTGGCTGGTCTGGTCAGTGTGGAACTGATGGGTATTTAATGCTACCACGCAAATGTCAGATAGCTAACATTAGCATAATCAATTTGATTTGAGCATGGAAAGCTACATACTAGTCCAGAAGGAAAAGAGCCGAGCCCCGCAAAGGCAGCGTTGGTTTGAAATTCCCCCCTTAGTCTTTGACGTCAAACCAGCGAATGAAAGCTGGGCCAATATTAATAGTTTTGGTAGCATGCTTGCGAAATAGGAGCTGGCGAGTGTTTTATCTTGAAAGGTAACCGGAAATTTATTTTGAAACTGCGTCGGTCTTCCTGTCCCGCTCGATGTGTTTTGTGCTAGCTTGCCATTTGCCGGAGGCAGCGGTAGCGCTGCGGCGTCCGGCAAAAATAGAAAATAGGTCTATCCTTGCGGAAGGGCTGCGGCACGCCGCAGCTGAGACGCAGTCGACACGACACGCAAGGCACCCGCAAGCGGTGTAAACTGCACCATTCAAATGAATGGAATCTAATTACTTGCGCCGCCGGAACGCACCGCAACCGCATCCGGTGAAAACCCGGGGTTATGTATGTATGTATTTATTTATTTATTTCTTGGGTTGTTTTGCAGATTCTCCATGACAACAGAAATCACGCATACACGTTCGACCCGACTTCCGTCTTTGGAATGAATTGGGGAAAAAGGGGATGTGACGTACAGGAGGCTATGTCTTAAAGCAGTCTTCTCGTTTGTAGTTTTTTTGTGTGCAGTGGTCCTACCACCCTCCTCAAAGTTGCTTAGTGCAAGTAAAAACAAGACAGATCCCCTCAGGCCATGACAAATGTTTCATTAATCTAGCTGTTAGTCTATGTTTCATCAGTAGAATTATGAAAATATGAATTGAAGGTTGAAACGATAATAAGCGGGGCTTTAAAAACAAACAATAATCGTAATTATTCATCCAAACAATTAGTAAACTTGTTTTAATGAAAAATAAATATTTTTAACCTTATTTAAAGCCACGAACTCATTCATATAGAAACAGCCTTAAAGGCAACACAACTGGTATACTGTACAAGTTCAGCTTTTTTTTTTTTTTTTTTGTGTGGTTTTTACTAAGTTCACAAGTGTTTAGAAGGGTGGGAACTGAGTGGTGTGATCATTATGGCTCAGTAGATGCATAATTCAACTTCAAAAACAAAAATACATTTTTTTTTTTTCATTTATTTATTCTAACGACCTATACTTTGCAGAAATTCACCTATTGTGGGTGGGCGTGGACCGTATCACCCACTAAAAGTGAGGGGACACTGTATTCATATTTCATTATTCCTTTATATGCAGGTTTGTGCTGACGAGTGTAAAATTGCCAAACGACCATAATAGTTTTTACTTGCAGATCTCATGTGAGGTCGTAATTCACCTTCACCCTGGCCATTTCATACAGTAGAAACATTGGTAGACTTGCATTCAATAGTCATGAACCCAGACCAAAGGATTCTCTGTGGGTACTGGTATTTCCTCCAAAAGGGCTTACAATGGTCTCTTGCTTTTCAAAGTACAAACAAACAACATTTTTTTTTTTTTTGTTCCATGGGGAACGAAGTGAGGTAGGTGGGATAATTACATAACACACAACACCCGCTGTTAACACACATAACAAGAGGACACCAAACACTTGTCTGGCAAATGCTAATAAAGGTGCAGGCATATCTGATTCCAATCGGATTCATCCTCAAATCCGATTTTCCGAGCTGACTGTTTTGAGCAAGTGACCAAATCTGATCTGGCCCTGTTCAGACTGAGCCACATTACTAACCCATCTGACAGGTTGCTGTAGCACGGAGGTGGTGCCCAGCGCATGTTGTGTTTGACGTATTGTGCGGCCGTGTACCGCTCTGGACTTTCCCTTCCTCGCAAGTGCGTTAAACTGAGCACGACATTGCCATTTCCGGTTGCATATGTGAAGAAATGAAGGGGTAGCGGCTTTAGTGCAGGTAACGTAAACTGTCACTGTATTGAGCATGAGAGGAGTCGACGGGGCAGTGGAGCCGTCAAGACGTTTGACTGCCGAGCATGCGAGGAACCAGCCGGGCAGTGAACCAATTGGAAATTGACAGCGCGGGAGCGCGGGCGCATTGGGTTTTTTCACGCTTAGAGTGACGTCATAGACAGTTAAATCCATTCTGAGGGTTTTGCGCTCAGACGGAGACGCATCCTGTCCAATCCTGTTTTGGAATGTTTACTTGACGTTTCCTTTAAATCGTCAAAGAAATATAACATTCCCCTAAATGCCTAGAATTTACGAAGGTATTTACTATTTATTGTAAACAGGTATCGTCCCAGCCACTGGTTGGTTCTACTTAAAAGAATAAAAACTGCCGCTTTGTGTGTATAACATTATCCAAACATCAACAATGTATGTCTATTAAAATATGAATTGGCAGGTTTTGACAGACATGATGAGCTGATCAATGACAGAAGAGGGAGTTGAGGGTGCCTCACCTGCTGGTCATGGGTACAGGAGCAGGTGAAATGAGTGGGAGGGGCAGGTGTGTTGCCGGGCAGGTAGGGGCCTCCCTTAGCCATGACCACAGCATGGCTGGTCTGATGGACACGAAAATGCATGCATGGGTCACACATAGAGTAGACACATGTTGGCAGAAGTGAACAGGTGAATGACATGATGTGGGCATATTTTCAAACCATCTGCATTTTGCATGAATGAATCGGGTGTATAGACATTAATCCAGGTACATTGGACACCATGGAACTTCAACAGTTCAGCAGCCAAACAACTTGTAATTTATAAGGAAAAGGAAAATGTGATCTGAATAGGGGAAAAACAGAACCCAAATAAAAACAGGGAGAGATGAAGTAGAGTGAAGGACAAGGCAGCGTAGCATCCTCTGATGTACATCAGCACACTCCATATGCTTGTTTGTTTTTTTGGGGGGGGGGTCAATTCCTCTGGTGTTTTTATGTGCATGTTCGTTTATCAGTGAACATCAGCCAAAGAAGAACTGGGGAAACAAGGATGGGCTTAAAACTAAATGTTTGATTATGTTCATTAACAAGTGTTAAATGTGGAGTTTGTCAAGTGTGCACATTAACCATGTGTAAAAGCTACAACATGAAACAGCAAAATGGAATGTAAGTAACCAGTACAGATGACTGTTGATTCAGTCTAAATTACAGTACTTTGCTAGCTAAAGAAATTGAGATATACAGTAAGTTGTCATGACAGACAGTGAGTGGAACTCTTCCCTTTTAAAATAAAGATTCAATAGTTGTATAATATATGGAGGACAAACTCATTCGCATATAGAGTACAGTACTGAGCCAAACTCTCAAGCCTTAACAAGCTTTGCTGTTTCAATTATCTTTTCAGAATCATTTTGAACAACTGTAAACCACAGACTAGATAGAGTTATGACATTATGGCTCCATTCCATACAGATAAGAGATGCAGTTCCTTTCCTTGAAACTATATACAATATAATCAGTTTTTTTGTTTTGTTTTTTTGTTGTACTGGAGGTCCTCCGTTGTTAGACTAGTTGTGACATACAAGGATCATTCAAAAAGTTTTAAGCCTCACCCTGAAGGACTCGCAGGAAGGAGACAGTTTTTCAGTACTTTTTTCTAAATAATTCCCCTTGACATAAATGTACTTGGTCCAATGATCCTGAAGCAATGCTAACCCATCACAGAAGAAGATGGTGGTCTCCTGATCCCCTAAAAACCCCTCCACAGTAGGGCTGCACGATATTGGAAAATCATGCGATATGCGATATACTTGCTGAACATAGCGATATCGATATTATTGCGATATTTAACATGTACCTAAAGAAATTACATTTTTACTACCTAATGAAAGAAAAACATTTTTCATGTGGCAAAATAAGCAACCTTAATGTAATCTTAGTTAATTAATTGTAATTATGTCTTGATAATTTTCAACTATTGAATGGCGATGCACATTTTAATTAGCATCTGACTGGTCAAATTCATATAAAAAGCATAAAATTCCATATAAAACTTATTGCAAGCCTTTGCGATATGCATATTGCAAGGGCCAATATCGCGATATCGATATTTTTTCGATATATTGTGCAGCCCTACTCCACAGCGCATATGGCCTCATCATTGATTCCAAAATAGCAACTTTGCTGGTGTGATTTCAGTTTAGGAAACAGGTAGAAGTCAGATACAGCCAAGTCTGGAGTGTAGAGTGGGTGGGGTAGTAATTCAAAGCTACAACTGGCTGCCTCAGCAATTGCATCTTTATGATTGATCCAACCTCTTTTGTACCCATCTGTAGATTTGTCACACACACCTCACCTTTGTCTGTCCGGCACCGGTAGAAAATTAAGACAGAACTCTGTATTAGCTTTTCTAATTTCATAACAAGTGTCAGTGTGTTTCCACAATATACACGTTTGGCTACAGTTTTTTCTGGGTGAGGCTTAGAACTTTTTGAACGACCCTTGTAGACCTTTCTGAGGTTAAAAAGACATCATCAAGCAGCACAGTAAGGCACACTCGCTTGCCGCAGTACATACCATTTATCATTTGTTTCATATTCTTTGCCAAATAGTGTTTGTCATACAAATATGTACTGTAATTACGACTTTCCTTCTGCGGTAGCATAGGCCAGTGATAGGCTGGTTCCACAGAAACGCAACTCCGTTGTAAATCAAGGACCCCGTCTTCTCAAGATTCACATTTTCAACCATTGACAGCATAAATAGGACACAAAAATAGTGACACACCTGGTGCAACATATGCTGTACAAGTTATTAACACAAAAGGCCCACTGTTGCTCAAGCAACAAATCAAACGGATGCCACCTCCTCAATTGCATCTTGCTCAATAGCCTTATCGATGCTCTAATTACCGACAATGATTCTAAAGGTTTCACTGATCAAGTTTGCAACAGCAAGAAATACCCGCCAGTCTGTTAGGGTTACCTTTGCAGCGATAGCAGCTGCGGTGATGTGGGAGGAGCCATGCTGGTGATGGTGATGATGGTGGTGGTGCGCATGTCGACCTCTCCGCCTGTCTTCCTCCTCATCGTCCTCCTCCTCGCACTGGGTGCCGCGCTCCATAGTGTGTGAGTGGGCATGTGTGTTGGTGTGTGCGTTGGACAGCGGAGAAGGCAGCTGCTCTAGTGCAGCATGTACAGATTTAACCCTGACCGTGGCCTCTCGCAGCAGGTCGATGGCATGGGGTAGAGCAGGAAGGATGAATTGAAAACACTCCTGGAAAACAGCAGAATGTATACAAATAAAAGGATGACATTAAGTTAGGTAATCTATATAATTAGCTGAAGTAACCAAAGTGTAAATTTTTAGAAATTTAAAAAAAAAAAAAAAAAAAAAAAGTCATGTCAGGCAATGTTCCCTCTAATTTTTCGGGTGACTGTGTATTCACGCAAACTTCTTGAGCATTCCATGGATTACGGTGAGTGACATCCACGGACTTATATACAGACTCACAATGCCACTTATATCACCATAGCGAGAAGTGAAGCCACCGGCAGCCATCTTACGTTGACATCCACTAAGCCGATCAAACTTGAAAATATTTGTTTTCCTGCAGCGTATTCATGTTAAATTTACTGTCTCCACAGTGAAATGTCGGCGTGCGTGGCGTATGGTTGGACCAATAAGAGTGAAAGAAGCGCTACATGCACATTTTATTGTTATGAAATTAATGCATATATAAATTTTCTCTTATAAGCTATATCTGTGAGGGCTATTCAAAGACTTGCCTGCATCATGTTGTCAGAACCATGAACAATGAAATGAACACAAAGGCCATCAGGACAAAATTGGCTGTGAAATGTAAACCCAACTGAGTCCATTTATATATAGTAAGCTCTTGACAACATCAGACATGCACATGGCAGCCAAACCAGTATTACACCCGTCCAAAACCTGAGATCATAAATTACATGATGTATGTATGTTACAAAAAAATTCTAACCACTTGTGTCACATGTGTCAGACGATTAGATTCAGCCCTAGTTTGTAACTTGTTTTTAATCACAGGTTATTTTAGGGATAATAAAGTCTCAAAACAATTTTTATAAATATGGTAGGGGTGTCCCGATCCGATACTGATATCGGATCTGTGTCCGATATCAGCCAAAAAACCAGTATCGGATTTTTTTCTGTCCATGTCCAAAAATATCCGATATTTGCACACATAATTAAACAGTCCGTTCCAGCTTCCGCTCCTGATTTTCTATCCGGCAGCGTCTGCACCGAGCATGCAGCGCTCACGTGATCAAACAAACAAGCATGCATGTGAATTAGCTTTTAGCAAACTGAGGAAGAGAGAATGTCGACAGTGTGGGAGTATTTTTCATTGAAAAAAGAAAAAGACAGCGGACAGCAACATTTGTCAAAAGCCGAAGTTCCCCGTGGTGGAAAATAAAGGGAGAAGTTTAATCTAACCAACCTCATCAAGCATTTGAAAAGTATCACAAACGAGAGCATGAGGATTTTGAGAAGAGAACCGAGGCGAATAATCAGACAGTCAACGCTGTCGGAATCATTTTCACACCATAAGAAACTCCCACGGGACGGTAAAAAGGCTTCACGTAAGTATCACTGAAAAGATCGCTTAATTTATTGTGCTTGATGGCCAGCCTGTCAATCGTTAGTACTGTCAGCTTTAAATGTAATTGAGCACCTCAAGCCTTGCTACGTTATTTCGAGCCGCCACTATTTCGTAGATAAAACTCTACCGCGGATGCATGGTGTCGTTCAAAGGTGTATAGCGGCTTATGTGGCAAATGCTAACGCTGTTAGCTTCACCACGGACATCTGGAGCTCAGAGCAACTTCATTTATCATAGAGGAGCATAGTATAGAAGCAAGCTGACGGGGCGGCATGCTGAAATACTCATCTTCTTAAAAAAGAATCTCCACATTATGCTTGGTCTGCAGAAAGGGAAGCTGGAGGAATAGTGAAATTAACCAACTGTTTTTCTACTTCTATTATAGTTATATATTCATTCTTATTTATTTTAAATTGGAGATTGGGACACGTTGAGCAGTGAGAGAGTGGCCAATATTGTGTTGGTTATATTTTTTTGTCCCGCCCATATATATATATATATATATATATATATATATATATAGCTATATATATATATAGAACTTCAAAGAGTATAATTTGTTTTTGTTTACTTTATTCGGGTTATTTCTCAGGGTCCTTTATTTTATATCTATTTTATTAAAATGCACGACATACTTTACATACATACTACCAAATTTAGGAATAAACGGGTCATATTTTCTCATACTTAAGGTGCTGATTATTCCTTATTTAAATAACACTTGATCAAGTTTCTTCTAACATTTCATACTAAAACAAACGTATCATTCCTGCTGATATGGTATCGGACTGATGTTGTTAATTTACAGTACTCGAAGCTAAAATATCAGTATTGGATCGGAAGTAGAAAGCGTTGCATCGGGACACCCCTACTGATATGGTATCGGACTGATATCGGTATCGGACAGTACTTGAGGCTGAAATATCGGTATCGGATCGAAAGTGGAAAAATGTGTATCGTGACACCCCTAAAATATGGGCCCACATCGTCCACTCAAAAATAATGGAAAACGTAATTTATTAAAACGTGAACCTTTCTGAAACGCGTGAAGTGCCTCATTGAAGAGGCTCGTAAACTACGCCTATATTTGGACTTCCTGAATGGCGCGGTTGCGTGTCGTAGTCTCGTCAATGCTGAGTGTTTGTATCATGTATGCATGCTTCAAAGTGCAGTAGAACAACTGTGTGCGCACCCAAACTGCTATTAAAACTGTAATTGAAGTGGGAATATTGTGTGCGCGGTACGCGCGCCGGCTGGCGTCACCGAAGTGATGTGATGCCAGTTCACTTTGGACGGAGCTGCTCCGTCCCACAACACAACATGGTTGTTCCCCTTGCATTTAAGCTTTTTTGTCACATTTTTCTTTCCCACTCCATTAACCACACTATTTATGTTTTCATTTTTTTATAGAAAAAAAAAAATAATGCAAACAGTAAAAACAGCTGCAGGTTAGGATTTTTTTTAATGCGCAGCAAGACATTTGCTGTGCGCTGAGGTGGTGAGATCACTGCGCAATTGCGCACGTGCGCAGTTTATAGGGAACATTGGTTGTATTGACTGTAAATCAATGAGCCATGCATGGAAAGTGAAACACTTGGATACTACTGTACATGCAGAAACAGCGCTAACCATACAGGATGCCTGCTTCAGCTATGTGAGTGTACATGATTAAACCCACTCGTCTGAGCCTTCAAAGAGAGCGCTGGCTGCTGAGTTGTTCCGAAGCCGACGCGGTGGCAATGCAGGCTCAAAGCCCAAGTAGGTATGGTTCGGATGGCGCAGGACTCACCATAGTTATGGCAATAACAAACCCACACATCACGATACAGTGGCAATATAAACACTACAGATTTCAACGGTATGACAGATGTTTTTATATAATGTAATATAACGTACATGGGCAGAAGAAAGACGTATTCCCACTTAGAAGATGTGTGCAGTTGTGCAACCAAATTTCAAATTCCTTTCAAAGATTTTTTTTTTTTTTTTAATCCATTTAGTAGTACAAGTAATAGATCGCAATTGTGGGAAAAGCTCTGAAATCATATTTTTGTCTTTTTTATCATTTTTTTTTTTAAATAAAAATCTAGCACAGACTTTTCATATCCACTGTAAGTGAATATACCCTTTAAGGATCAGTTTAATGTAGCAGAAAATCAGAGTGAACAGAGTCATACAATATTACCTGAGAGCCCTTCTTGCTCCCTGGCAGGTTGATGATCAGAGTTTTACCACGGATACCGCACACTGGCCTGGAATCAAAAAGATAAATGAGCACACGTCAAACAGGCTCGAGTCAGACTGATTTTTGTGAAAAGATGAAGTGAGATCAAATCTTCACCTGGACAGCATGCCCAGCGGTGTAACGTTAAGGGATCCCATCAGCATTGCCAGAGCCATGCCTGGAGCCTCTCTCTCTATCACTTCTCTGGTGGCCTACACATATTTTAAGTTGATTCAATTATATATTATGATAATACTTCAAACTTAAGGCAATGGACTGAGTTAGTCGTGGAATTTCAAAGGAAATCAGTCAAAGCCTGAATTAACTGAGACGTTAAATCAAAACACGCTTCTGGACATTAGTGATGGCACAATACTTTCAGTTTTTTCAGAGACTAAACGTGAGTACCTCTGGCGTAACATCTCGTGGTGCAAATCCAGTTCCTCCTGTAGTGAGAATAAGATTAAGCTCCTGGTCATCACACCATTCCAGAAGAGTTTCCTGTACAAAACACATTCGCAGAATTAACAACTGTAACTTAGACTGGAAATTTGATGAGAACATGCAAGAATGTGTATGTCAGCCATTAGGCTGACATACACATTCTTGCGTGTTCTTAAAAATGAAGATAAAATATATTAACATTTTACTAAAATTTAGTATTAGTACTACTAAAATTTTGTAGTAGTTAAACTATTTCTGGTTATAATTTTATTTTTTAATCTGACTTACTGTTTTTAAACATTAAAGACATTAAAGACAGACATTGGTCACTTTCAATTAATGAATAAATGTACTTACTTGGGCATTGCAATTGTTCCTTTGTTGAAAGATAATGTAACAACACTATGTCCCATAATAACATATCCAAGTCTCTTGATAAGGTGACAGCCCTGTCCATTTCCTTGATGGGCGGAATTAACATTTTAAAAATGAATGCGCTCCCCAAACTTTTACATTTGTTTCAGAATGTCCCTCCGCCACCGCCAAATGACTTATTTTCCAAGATGGAAACGTTTATATGGAATAGTAGTAATTCTAGGCTCTGCTTGTCGCTTCTGTATTTAGCCTATGACAGGGGAGGGCTCCAACGTCTCAACATGTGGTACTACTGGGCTAATCAATTGAGAACCTTAATGTTTTGTTACACCGAGAACGAAACACCAGTGTGGAAGGAATCTGGGCTCTTTGAAAATTCAAACGCTCTCTTACATCTATTCTGATGATCCGAAACAAAATCTGTAAAAAAAAAAATAATGTATGTAATCCTATAGTGAAAAACATGACAGTTGTATGCCTAACGGTTAGGAAATACTGTAAATGAAAGAATCCTGTTCCTTCTTCCACTTGAAAACTATTTGGGGAAATTAGTATTTCGTTCCAGGCAGAGCTGATGCTGGCTTCAAAATTGGGGCTGATAAGGGTGTGGCACAGATAAGATCTATTTTTGACAACCAAAATGGAAATTATTTTCATATCGGGATTTTGTTTCTAAATTTGAAATTCCTCAGTCAGAAAGTTTTTTTCCTTCCTTTTTTTTTATTTTTGTAAATCTGAAGTTTTATAGCGACTGAACAACGGGGAAAATCACACACATCCCACATCTGTCAATACTGGAGGAAGGACTAGTTAAAGATCCTTTTTGGAAGAGGAGCTTGTTTCTAAAATCTTGAGCTTGAGTTTGTTTCTAAAATCTATAACATGCTAGCCAAATTATATACAGAAAGATCTCAAACTCACAATATAAACTTAATGTATAGAGGAATGACTTGGTGGGGGGAGGATCTTACAATGGTATAATGGCAGTTAATTTGTGTAAAAACCCAAAAACCAACTGACAACAAACGACTCAAACTACTGCAATATCAGTCGATAATGAGAGTGTATGCGTGACCGGCTATGGCATAAGGGTCATCATGTGCCAAAAAAATAAATAAATAATTTTAGATATTGATATTGGTATTGGTATTGATATTACAGCACTTAATTCCCTTCAAAATGATATATAATACATGGACATACCTCAAAAATTGACAATGTTACAGCAATTTCATTGTTGGAAGGTAGAAATCCCTAGTTTTGAGGAAAGGGGGTTTAAAGTTTTGGTACTTGCATCTTTCAAATGTCCACAGCAACCAGTACTTTCGGAAAAAGATATCAACCTGAAATTTGTGTGTACAAACTTTTGGCCTTAGGGGTAAACAGATTATTTTTCAAGGATTTGGAGATGATTTTCTGGACTGTTTGACACAATGACATTTAACACCTATTAGGCTAACCTGGGAAGGAAGGATATCCTCATTGGGATAATGACATTGGACTGTATTGCGTGCTTTCAAAAGATGTGTGGGAGCCCTTGCAAGATTTTTTCACAAATTTATTTTTTTTCCAAAGAAATTTTCAGTTAATTTTTGTTTATTCTATTTGTAGTTTTGCCAATTCTGTATTTAAAAAAATCCAATAAAATATTCTAAATGCAACAAAATGTTCCTCGTGTGACTGTTATGGCTTCATGTGCACCAAAGTCAAGTCAGGTACCTTGATTTCATCAATCTCATCTGGAACGATTTTATAGGCTGCGATGACACCACCTAACCTGCAGATTGTGACAGAGAGAATTAGAGGAATCTGTAGAAGGAAATGTGGCTGTGCTAGTGCGTCTGCACACTTACAGTGACGGATCATGGACCAGGTCCTTCAAGTTTACCCCACTCCTGTCCTCAGCCAAGTTCTTGAAACAGCTGTCACTCACTGAGAAGAAGGACACATTTTATGACAAATCAAACATAAATGTGCAGAACTACCCAAATGTGCTAATTATATAAATTTGAAAAAAGTTGGATGAAAAGAAAAAATCCTGTATATCATGTTTGTAAACAACCCAAACTAAAACTAAAATTGAAATAAAGTCCACAACAAAGCACACGTTTTACATTCCTACTATGAAGACATTTTGCTCAATTGAGATTTGGAACACTTAATCCATACTATTGCAAAATAGCTTCAGTGACGAGGGGCATTTTTTTTAATTGTCCAGCAAGAGAAGATGTAGACCACTAGTGTCCAAAGTCAATCCTCGAGGCCCGGAGTCCTGCAGGTTTTGGATGTTTCTCTTCTCCAACACACCTGAAGCTCAACAGCAAGCTCTGCATCAGCCTGATAATGAGCCTGTTCATTGGAACAGGTGCTTTGGAGCAGAGAAACATACAAAACCTGCAGGACTCCGGCTCTCGAGGACCAAGTTTAGACACCACTGATGTCGACAGACCAAAAGTTAAACAGTAGGTCTAGGTATTGCCAACAACCTTACAATACGATACAATACATATCGCGATACATAATATGTATCCCAATATATGATCTTTAAGGCGATACGCATCCTGATCTTTTACATTAATTTACTTGCATTTTATTATAACAGTCATATATAAACCTAAATGTTGTGCTTATTATGCTGGATGGCAAAAATATTTTTGTTAGCAGCTCTTCTGGTCTACTACGAAGCGGCACGCCTGGTTTCAATGTGTATGCGCTGCAGAGCAAGGAGCAGTTTTCATAGACACACCGCCAGACTTTTATGAATATGCATGAGCCGATATGAGCAAAAAATATCAAAATACTAAAATTACAGCTCTAAAATGTGCTTATTTGAAATATTTGGGGAAATAAAAACAGCATTTTTTTTTCATGTAACACATTCTATTTTGGTTTTAAACAACATATGGGAAAATTGGTACATTAAGAAACGTACCATGTTAAGTTTATAAGTAAACAAATGTTGATAGTCTTCCTCCGTTTTAATTTTTCTTAGCAAGACACAGTGTCCACTGCCCAATCACTGGTAAGCTATTTTTAGAACAGAATTCAGTTACTCCTAGGACACTGCAGGTACACTACCCCACTCCCTCCCGCTCCTGGCACTCCTCACGTGCACTAATTGAACGCAATTAACTTCAAAGACGCAGCTGTTTTTTTTTTTGGGGGGGGGGGGTTCCCCCTAAGGTACAATGCAAGCTGCAAAGGCATCTGTGTCTCCTCTGCTCCCACTTCTCCTGCACAACTTCAAAGAGGCTGTACAGCCCTGCGCAAGCAACGCATCGTTAAATGCCGATTTCAAGTTAACGAGCAATAATAGATTTTGATGCCTGCGTATCGATACGTGTATTGTTATGAAGCCCGCAACTATATATTGCCTATCTTTTTTTTTTTTAGCACACCGCTAGCAGACAGACCATAAACCAATACTTCCTCCAATTCCGTTACTGCACCGTGAAAAAGCATTTAACTTGCTAACAGCTTTTGTTTTCATAATGTTCAATGCTCACTAGGGCTGGACAATTGTGGAAAAAAATAATAATCACGATTATTTTGATTGATATTGATGTTACGATCATTAAAAACTATTCACTGATTTCTAAAATGTACTCATTGGGGACCTCTGCCACTCAAAACTACCTTCATTCACAGATGCATGACATTGGAGCTATAATTTGGTGCCACTGCATGTGATTTATTTATTTTTTTCCCCACTTGTGGTGCCAAATAAAAGGAGACGCAGGAGGTATGTTGTAAACTTCGAACATTACTTCGCAAGTAAACAGGAAGTTGACCAGAAGTCCAGCATTCAAATCAACTCAGCCCCAAACACATCCCTCATCCATCGGGGAATTAGTCAACAAGCACCACACTAAACTATACTGCTGCACACAACTTCAGAGGTAACAGTGAGCCATTTGTTACAAGGCTTTAGTTTTCCCAGAGCACTTTATTTGTTCTTTTTTTTTTTGTCTCCTTAAACATTACAAAGCGCCGTACTAGTTAAAAATGTCTTGCACAGCTTCCGAACCTTTTTAGGGATCACGTAATTTTCAGCTGATTGGAATCTGGGATTTTTTTTAAAGGGCTACAAGGCAACCAAATAATCTATAGCTACACTGATATTGCCAAAAGAAACAAATAAATATAGATGCTTTATAACATAGCCAATGAGGGAACATTTTGGTAGATGTCTCAGGACGCTAATGTGAAGCGAGCATCATGTAACAATGATGAAGTTTGCACTCTGCAGTATAAAAATATGAATATGAATGTGAAAAGCGATAAGTGCAACGACAACTTGCAATGAGTGCAAATTGAGTATTCTGCGTGACGGAATGGATAGAGCCAACTAATTTAATACGACACGGTCGACACCTGAAAAACAACAAAATTATTTAAATGTTTTACTTGATATAAATCACTGCCCCAATAGCCATATAAAAGGTGTCATGGTGGGATACTTTTGTTAAAAAATAAATAAATAAAAATTACAATTTGGATGCAATATTTTTAACGCACACCGGAAGAAGAGAAAATAATGTAAACATTAGGCACTCCATTTACATGTAGGCTACACATAACTGCCAAAAGCTAGCACATAGAGGTCATTGTGGTATATGGGTGACATCACAAACTCTCCACTAAAACTGGTCTGATTGGATGCAAGCAGCGAAACATGTCATCGCCAAGTCTCGCAGCTGTCACATGTGCTCAGTGTAAACCTGAACCGGGCACTATGGCTAAACTGTCAGCTTAGTTTGCGGTGCTCTTGGCACTGAATGCCAATCAATCTGCACAGTGACGGGTTGTGAGCACAAGTCTCACTAGAGGACGTCCAGCACTCATACACATTCACACAAGTTAAGTATTATGCTTCAGGTCATTTTTGTACAGTACTTTGGCTGTATAGTGTATTCATCTCCATCATAGAGGTAGACATCAACGCAGCTAGCTTGTAAACGACCTCATTCTCCCAGCGGCAACAAGGGCATTATCCAAACATCATTTACAAAACTATGCCCTTTGCAATTGACTGGGACAGGGCCGTAGTTAGCGATCCCAGATGGCCGATCTTCTGCGCATGCGGGTTGACCTAATCACAGACCTGCGCAGCCTCCACTGTAACCATCCGCGGTTACGTTCAAGGCTCAAGTGCGGTCAAAAAAAATACTGCGATTAATCTGCATTAATACGTGATTAATGCGACAATTTTCTGTGATTAATTAATCCATTAACGCTTTAACTTTGACAGCCCTAGTTTTAAATGACACCCCCACACCCCCGCCTCACCCACCCTCAACCCCTATCCTATGATATTATTGGCCACACATTGTAATAAAGACAATAACAATAAGCCGTACCTACGCTCACAGCAAATTATAATTACAGTATATAAAGTCTTTCCAATAAAACACGATATTTGTTGTGGGGGTGATCCGGTGAGAACTCTTCAGATGCTTGTCGTTGCCTCAAAAAACAAAACCCATGTTCGGTGGTGTGGTCAAAAA
>NC_135422.1:22384054-22529054 GCF_051991245.1 Festucalex cinctus | reverse complement strand
TAAATACTGGATTTATTTATTTTTTTAACCATCAAAATTAAAACAAAGGCTTGACATGTTTCACTTTGTAGTGCACTAATGAACATGCAGGTTTTACTTTTTTTTTTTTTTCTTTTTTTTTTGATGGGGACAGACTTTTGTTCAACATTTGAATTCTCTGACCACCACCTGTAAACGTAAAACATTATTGTGGAATCCCAGCATTCACAAAGGTGTGAATTTCATTGACCTCTGGCCTTTTTCACCCTACCACACAAACCCTAAACCTTACATACTACAAAGCATTTTCAATGTGAGCCAAATAAAACTGTTACCCAAGTCAACTTTATTTATAAAGCACTTTGAAAACAACTTCAGCGGAACTTCATTGCTGTACAGTGAACATAAACCTGTTACCTGTGTTCTACACACTTAAACCTCCTTGGTGTGGACTGATTACTATGAATCTACCATGTTTCCCTCAAGTGGGTAACAACAATAAGAATAGCAGTAGCACCCCTTGTTGTAATTATTTAGTAGCTCTTTGGAGTGTTGCAAAAAAAATAAAAAATCTTGATGTCTCATGTAATCCATTGGTGGTAGGCTAAACCACAGTTCAGTCAGAGTTCCCTTGCAGGTGGACTGAGACCCACCTCTTTCAGCAGTCTTGGTTTGCTTTTTTGTGTGTATGCCATGAAAATGGCAGTCACATCAAACCAAACTAAACATCATCTTGTATGACATCACTCACAACAGCCTTTTCACACTGCAGGTGGTTTTCATTTTGTTTTATATTTATGACCTTGAAGTGTTTTTCATAGAAATGTTTACTGTAACATTGACTTTACTGTTGTATTAGCACCGGAGAGCAAGCAATGAACTACTGCGTGTTCTGCCTTGCGTACAAATTTGGGTCATGTCGCCACCATAGGAAAGGAACCGTTGCAAACTGAAGATGAGGATGAGACTTCAGAGATGCCAAAATATTTCAGCTCTCAATACAGGTTAGACTCTTTGGTCAAAAACTAGGATGGGGCCAGGTTCTGGAAGAAAATTCTAAGTGACCATCGCTAACAGGAGCCCTACACAGTAATATTTACAGATTTGAAGTGTTGGGGCGCAAAGTATTTTCAAAGGAAACCCAAACCCTGGCTAAGCACCTGAGAACTTAAATTCTTCCGTTTCTTTAAGTCTATTTAATTTATGTTATGGTTGGGTCATTAACTGAACTGATATGACAAGAGGGTGTGAGCTTGAACACTCCGGTCAGCAGGGTTTTGCATACAAAACGCTACCTCGTCAAAATCACTACAACAGCTTTCTCAGTCAGCCTCTGGCTTGCATCCTCTTTGAGCATTTTAAGCACGTCTCCTCCCGCCTTGGAGAGAAGGCAGTAGGCCTACTGGTGACTGCCGCACGACTCCCCGCTAGTCCCTTTCCTCCTCTTCACGACTCTAAGGAAAACATCGGCTACACGAATTGGTGAAGCTGCCAAATAACCTGCAGAAGAGAATTCATTTTGCCCTGGTGACGGCTCTTGCCTGCTAATTAAATTTGTAAGCGCACCATTTATGATTAACATATGAAATTATTTCAAGAAAAGGTTACACAGGCATACAGAACAGACGAAATGTCTGTCAAAGTGACAGCGTAGCCATGAGAACGAAATACACCCATAAAAGCAGGCAACAAATCTGCACACACACACGACAAAAAAAAAAAAAAAAAAAAAAAACATGAATAATGCAGCTCGTAGGCTTGGTGTGTTGCATAGTCGTTACGCTGCTAGAAATTATACCACTTCCCAGCATCAAGATAGCAACGGCAATAGAGCCCCACAGGAAATGGAGCATTTATCTTCAAAATAAAAGCATTCATTTATGTTGAGACTTATTGTAAGGCTGGCTGGTGGGGGGGAGATAACCCCTAATTGTGAAAGTATTTCCCAAACGTCTACAGTCCTTCTTTCGCTTGGCGCTGATTAAAATATCTCGCCATAGTAGCGTGAATGTATCTAAAATGGTGTTGGATGTGGTATAAAGTATTTACCTTCCACGTCGACTAAATGCATTACAAACATAAATACAGAACAGCACGACCGTCGTTCAGAACGTTTTCAACATCTGTCTGACCTAGGCTGTCAAACGGCTAGCTGCTAACGTAGACCAATGACAGTAAACGGAACCGGTTAGCATGCTGGCTAACCACGGCTAGCTCTGCAGTGAAAACAGCTAGTTTCGTGACACCGTCGAGCAGCGGCAAACGACGCGTAGACGACACATGCCAGTATAATTTAAGGGCACTTAATCACGCTTCCTCAAACACTTTCTTACCTGTCAAAATTCCCACTCGGGTCTGATGGTCGTGGTTGGTGAGCACCATCCCGTCCGTCGCCATGTTTACAACCGCTGTCTGCACTGTGACAGCACAGATATAGAAACAGTGGTGTGGAGCGTTTGCTGCACCTCTGGAGGACGACTGCCTGCGCGTGCTGGCGCGTGTGCATGTACACGCACGTATGTACACTTAGGTTTGAAATTGCTCTAATTGTATTTTTAGCTGGAATAAAAATAAGATTAGGTGCCATCCGAAAAACCACAAGTTATGCAGGTTACCAGGTTACCAAATTAGGTGAAAACTAAGTTTTAAGACGGCATATTTTTGTCAGTTCAACATGTTTCATTAAAACAAAGTTTAATAAAGACGCCGTTGTTAAATGTGTCTTGCGTATTAAGCTACAGTTACAAATAGGTGTGTTATCATTTTCTGTATAAAAGTTGAAATGTATGCTGAAGGAAAACATCGACTAAATCGTCAATTTAGTCTACTATATTGCTCTTTATTTCGTCGACTAAAACTGCTCTTTATTTTTATAGACCACAATTGGATTCAAACTAAAATACAACCAGATGACTAAATTCTGACTAAAACTATAATTAATTTTAGTCAAAAGACTATAACTAAAACTAAATTAAAATTTCTTGCCAAAATTAAGCAATAACCTACCATCATTTTGGAGAAGCCACTGCCTTTCAGACTCACATGACTATCACATGATCTTCACACCACTATGTTCAGTATGTGTCGTTTAGTATTTTTTGATAAATATAAGTACTTGTTCCAAAAACCAATTATCGTGGATTCCTCATTTCTAATTTGGGGAATATTATACTTTATGACTGTGTAATAATAGTCATTTTACAGTTGTAAACTATAATAATATTATTAATAATAATGTTAATAATTAGTGTTGTTCCGATACCGATACTGGTATCGGCAGAGGCGCCGATACTGCATTAAAACAGTGGTATCGGTATCGATGACTACTCACAAGTAGCATGCCGATACCATTAATTCCAACGCTAATATGGGATTTTGGATGCAGCATCTTGTGTCTTGCTTGTGCACGACATTCACTGATATGTGACATGTTCACTGCATGCCGATCTAAGACATCCTATTGGCCCTTGAATGCTCTGAACCAATGGCAGGACAGCTTTTTCATGTTGAGGGAAAAAAAAACTTAGGTATCGTATGGTATCGGTATAGGCCGATACTGCAAAGCTGGGTATCGGTAACGGGGGCCAAAAAATGGTATCGGAACAACACTATTTATAATTATAATAATATTTTATTTCTAGGCGCAGTTAAAAACATCCATCCATCCAGCTGTCCATCCATCATGTACCACTTATCCAGGGTCGGGTCGCGGGGGCAGCAGCTTTAGCAGGGAAGCCCAGAATTCCCTCTCCCCGGCCACTTCAACCAGCTCCTCCGGCGGGACCCCAAGGCGTTCCCAGGCCAGCCGAGAGACATAGTCTTTCCAGCGTGTCCTGGGTCGTCCCTGTGGCCTCCGGCCGGTGGGACATCCCTGGACGCCTTCCAGGAGGCATCCGAACCAGATGCCCGAGCCACCTCAACTGGTTCCTCTCGACGAGGAGGAGCAGCAGCTCGACTCTGAGTCCCTCCCGGATGACCGAGCTTCTCACCCTTCTCTAAGGGAGAGCCCAGACACCCTGTGGAGGAAACTCATTTCGGCCGCTTGTATCCGGGATCTTAGAATTAGAATTAGAATTCAACTTTATTGTCATTGCACTGTCACAAGTTCAGAACAACGAAATGCAGTTTGCATCCATCCAGAAGTGCTTTAGCAAGAATAAATTATATATTTTAAAAATAAGATCCAAACAGTATATACACATTATTGCAGGCTATAAATATGTATGTAGTATTGATAAACAGCTAAATAATTGTATATGACTATCTCTACAGTATTTATGTTCTTTCGATCACGACCCACAGCTCATGAACATAGGTGAGGGTGGGAACGTAGATCGACCGGTAAATCGAGAGCTTCGCCTTTCAACTCAGCTCCTTCTTCACCACGACGGACCGATACAGAGTCCGCATCACTGCAGACGCTGCACCAATCCGCTCCATCCTGCACTCACTCGTGAACAAAACCCCAAGATACTTGAACTCCTCCACTCGTGGCAGGATCTCATCCCTGAACCGACACTCCACCCTTTTCCGACTGAGGACCATGGTCTCGGATTTGGAGGTGCTGATCTTCATCCCAACCACTTCACACTCGGCTGCGAACCGCTCCAACGAGAGTTGGAGGTCACGGCTTGATGAAGCCAACAGCACCACATCATCTGCAAAAAGCAGAGACGCAATGCTGAGGCCACCAAACTGGAGTCCCACGACGCCTCGGAGGCGCCTTGAAATTCGGTCCATAAAAGTTATGAAGAGAATCGGTGACAAAGGGCAGCCTTGGCGTAGTCCAACCTTCACTGAAAATGAATTTGACTTACTGCCGGCGATGCGGACCAAAGTGACACCGGTTGTACAGGGACCGAACAGCCCATATAAGGGGGCTCGGTACCCCACACTCCCGAAGCACCCCCCCAAAGGACTCCCCAAGGGACACGGTCACGCCTTTACCACGTCCATAAAACACATGTGGACTGGATTAGCGAACTCCCACGCACCCTCGAGGATCCTGCCGAGGGTATAGAGCTGGTCCACTTTTCCACGGCCAGGACGAAAACCACACTGCTCCTCCTGAATCCGAGATTCGACTTCCCGACGGACCCTCCTCTCCAGCACCCCTGAATAGACCTTACCAGGGAGGCTGAGGAGTGTGATCCCTCGATATTTAGAGCACACCCTCCGGTTCCCCTTCTTAAAAAGGGGGACAACCACCCCGGTCTGCCACTCCAGAGGCACTGTCCCCGATGTCCACGCGATGTTGTACAGGCGTGTCAACCATGACAGCCCCACAACGTCCAGAGCCTTTAGGAACTCCGGGCGGATCTCATCCACCCCCGGGGCTGTGCCACCGAGGAGCTTTCCAACCACCTCGGTGACTTCGACCCCAGAGATAGGAGAGCCCACCTGCTTAGATAAGAGAGTCCCCGGACTCTGCTTCCTCAAAGGAAGACGTGTCGGTGGAATTGAGGAGGTCTTCGAAGTATTCTCCCCACCGACTCCCAACATCCCGAGTTGAGGTCAGCAGCACCCCATCTCCACTATACACAGTGTTAATGGTGCACTGCTTTCCTCACCTGAGACGCCGGACGGTGGACCAGAATTTTCTCAAAGCCGTCCGGAAGTCGTTTTTCCATGGCTTCACCAAACTCCTTCCGTGTCGGAGTTTTTGCCTCAGCAACCACCAAAACCGCGTTCCGCTTGGCCAGCCGGTATCTGTCAGCTGCCTCCGGAGTCCCACAGGCCAAAAAGGCCCAATAGGACTTCTTCTTCAGCTTGACGGCATCCCTTACCGCTGGTGTCCGCCAGCGGGTTCGGGGATTGCCGCTGCGACAGGCACCGACCACCTTACGGCCACAGCTCCGGTTGGCTGCCTCAACAATGGAGGCGCAGAACATGGTCCACTGGGACTCAATGTCCCCCGGGACAAGGGAGAAGCTCTGCCGGAGGTGGGCATTGAAACTCTTTCTGACGGGATTCTGCCAGACGTTCCCAGCAGACCCTCACAATACTTATGGGTCTGCCAGGTCGGACCGACACCTTCCCCACCATCGGAGCCAACACACCACCAGGTGGTGATCAGTTGACAGCTCCGTCCCTCTCTTCACCTGAGTGTCTAACACATACGGCCACAAAAACATACAAATACAATGTTAAGAACAACATAAGGTAAAATAAAATGAAAAATTAAGAAAAGATGATGCCTTTATGGTCAGAGTGTGTAGGCTTGTCTAAACAGATGGAGTAGAGGTATAAATACATCAGACTGGTAAGCTATTAAACTCAGTGTTCTCTCTTGTGGGTTCTACATCACCTGCTGGAAGCTCCTCATCCTCCTCCAAACTGAGTGTATTAGGTCCATCCAAATCCTTCTGAGTGAAGATTCATTCATCCATCCATTTTCTCAACTGCTTATTCCTCACAAGGGTCGCGGGTTGCTGGAGCCTATCACAGCCGGTTTCGGGCAGTAGGCAGGGTGCACCCTGAACTGGTTTCCAGCCAATCGCGGGGCACACAGAGATAAACAGCGATCCACACACACAAGCACACCTCGGGACAATTGGAGCACACAATTAACCTGCCATGCATGTCTTTGGAACGTGGAAGAAGACCGGAGTGCTCGGAGAAGACCCACGCAGGCACGGGGAGAACATGCAAACTCCACCCAGGAAAGCCGGAGCCTGGACTCGATCTTGCATCCTCAGTAATGGGAGGCTGATGTGCTAACCACTCATTCACCGTGCTGCCCCCTGAGTGAAGATATAGAACGAAATCGCGCAGCTCGTCAAATCGACGGGGTGAACATGGAGAAGCTAACCTGCTATGGTGACTTAGCAGAGTCTGGACATGCATCCTCACCTCAGTCAATTTTGCTCGTTTTTTTTGTTTGTTTTTGGCTTCTCGCCAACATTGTTTTTTTGTTTGTTTGTTTGTTTGTTTTTTTAAACATTCTCAGCTTTCCTGACTAGTACTACTGTTTGGCTCTGAATGTGACTAATAATGAAACTTCATGGAAAACAGTATCAATTTCGAGTCAAGGTAGATTCCGGTTGTACGGTAGCTTCCAGAAGCTGGAATTCAGTGTGCTGCTTATTATTAAAACGAAAATACTGATCTCATTCGTGGCTCTATTTCGTCCCTCTTAACCGCCAGTAGGCAGTGCTTAAAAGCACGAAAATTCCCCACGCGCATGCCTCACTCAAGTCATCATCCCAAGGACATGTACTCCATTTCTTTTTTTTCTTTTTTTTTATGTCGCACCTCGGAAGCACCCCCACCCCACATATTAGCATTTCTGCTCAATAGCTTCTAGGTCATGTGACCTATTGACCCCAAATTAGTACTGGCTCATAGTGGCTTATCTGCTCGATGAAATACAGCTCTTTTCTTCTCCATTCCAACCTTTCTTTCGTTTTAAATTAACTTAATATTGTACATATCAAGATGGTTGTTTGTCTCTGTGTCCTGCGATTGGCTGGCAACTAGTCCAGGGTGTCCCCTTTGGTATTTTTGTTATTCTTAGTCACCAAGCCCTGTTGGCAACTTTAGTTTTTGTTGGATTAAATTTACTCCTTTTTTCGCACCTCTGCCTCCCTGACTCGTCCGCCTCCTGCATTTGGGTCCACCACCACACTTCATAGCTCCTGACAGAATGAACCGACCAGAACTGAAGCGAAAGGACCCAGCAGGGAGCATCCGGTGCCGACCGGCACGACGTCGGCCAGCTCCCAGACGCCATCAGCCTGTTGACCAATCCCGTTCCCTCTGTGTAGGTTCAGCTTTCTCTTCTGGGACTTGTGTCTCCGTGTCCCCCTCACCTGTTAAAGCTTATTTACCCAGTTCACCACCTTGTGATTCCTTTTACAGTTATTTAAGTGATTCTGATTTGGAGCTCACAGACACCGAGTTAAACCATTCTGATTTGGACACCAGTTTTTTGTTCACCTAGTAAGTCTCCCCGGGCACTTCCTTATGACACAATTTTGTCACCCCACGTTTTTGTTGACCACGTTCCCGAGTTAGATTTTGATTCAGATTTAGAGGATGAATGTGAAGTGAGTGAGCACACTGATTTTGGTTGGAGTGCGAGTGATAGCTTTTATAGTTTTTTGTTTTCACGTTCCCCGTCACGCCTCCTGCTCCTCGACCGGCGGCGCCCGGCCAGCGGCCGCCTTCTCCACCACCTGTTCCGGCGGCGCCCGGCCACCGGCCGCCTTCGCCTGCACCAGTTCCGGCGGCGCCCGGCCAGCGGCCGCCTTCTCCACCACCTGTTCCGGCGGCGCCCGGCCACCGGCCGCCTTCGCCTGCACCAGTTCCGGCGGCGCCCGGCCAGCGGCCGCCTTCGCCTGCACCAGTTCCGGCGGCGCCCGGCCAGCGGCCGCCTTCGCCTGCACCAGTTCCGGCGGCGCCCGGCCAGCGGCCGCCATCGCCTGCACCAGTTCCGGCGGCGCCCGGCCAGCGGCCGCCATCTCCACCACCAGTTCCGGCAGCGCCCGGCCAGCGGCCGCCATCGCCTGCACCAGTTCCGGCGGCGCCCGGCCAGCGGCCGCCATCTCCACCACCAGTTCCGGCGGCGCCCGGCCATCACCTGCACCAGTTCCGGCGGCGCCCGGCCAGCGGCCGCCATCGCCTGCACCAGTTCCGGCGGCGCCCGGCCAGCGGCCGCCTTCGCCTGCACCAGTTCCGGCGGCGCCCGGCCAGCGGCCGCCTTCGCCTGCACCAGTTCCGGCGGCGCCCGACCAGCGGCCGCCTCCGCCAGCTTCTACCCTGGCGGCGAACGGCTTGAGGCCGTCGCCTCCTGCTCCTCGTCTGGCGTCAGGGACGCCCTCCTGACTGGCCCCGCCGGGTCCTTCTCATCGGGCGTCGAGGACGCCCTCCTGACCGGCCCCGCCGGGCCCTCCTCGTCGGGCGTCGGAGACGCCCTCCTGACTGGCCCCGCCGGGCCCTCCTCGTCGGGCGTCGAGGACGCCCTCCTGACTGGCCCCGCCGGGCCCTCCTCGTCGGGCGTCGAGGACGCCCTCCTGACTGGCCCCGCCGGGCTCTCCTCGTCGGGCGTCGAGGACGCCCTCCTGACTGGCCCCACCGGGCTCTCCTCGTCGGGCGTCGGGGACGCCCTCCTGACCGGCTCCGACGGAACTCTCTCGTCTGGCGTCCGGGACGCCCACCTGACTGGCCCCTCTGGGCACTCCTCGTCTGGCGTCCGGGACGCCCACCTGACTGGCCCATCTGGGCACTCCTCGTCTGGGCACCTCTGGTTTTGGCATTTTCTGTTGTATTTTGGACTGCTCCAGGTAGTGGGCCGTGCACCCTCCCGCCTGTTTTTGTTATTTGTGGACCTTGTGGGACATCTGGGAGCTGTCCCTTGAAGGGGGGGTACTGTCATGTTTTGGTTCTGTTTAGGGTGGGTTTTGCTTTGTTTTTGTTGGGTTTTTAGTTTGTCATGTTTATGTTCTGATTTCCTGGTCTTCCCTAGTCTCGTTAAGCCTTTCCGTGTTTGCCTGCCCTTCCTCATGTGCCAACCAATCAGCACCCCCTTCCACTTGTGTCTTGCCCAGCTGTGTCTCGTCGTGTGTAATTAGTGTGTGTACTTAGTTATCGGTTTTCGTTTCAGTGTTTGTCGGTTCATTATTCTTGTTTCCCCACGTCCATGCTGCCATAGTTTAGTCTGCTCCTGTATAGTTTTTCCCTTTGGTATTTTTGTTATTCTTCGTCACCAAGCCCTGTTGGCAACTTTAGTTTTTGTTGGATTAAATTTACTCTTTTTTTTTTTTTTTCGCACCTCTGCCTCCCTGACTCGTCCGCCTCCTGCATTTGGGTCCACCACCACACTTCATAGCTCCTGACAGTGTTATAGTGAAACATCTTTTAAACCGTCAATAATAATAAGCACGTCCGCCTCCCAGTTCTGAGGACTCCAGGCTTCGAGTCCAGGCTCCGGCCTTCCTGGGTGAAGTTTGCATGTTCTCCCAGTGCCTGCGTGGGTCTTCTCTGGGTACTCCGGTCTCCTCCCACATTCCAAAGACATGCATGGCAGGTTAATTGGGCGCTCCGGATTGTCCCTAGGTTGTGCTTGTGCATATGGATGGTTGTTCGCCTCTGTGTGCCCTGCGATTGGCTGGCAACTAGTCCAGGGTGTCCCCTGCCTACTGCCCAGAACCAGCTGAGATAGTCGCCAGCACCCCCCGCGACCCTTGTGAGGAATAAGCGGTCAAGAAAATGGATGGATGGATGGATGGATAATTGTAGTGAGCCATGACGGGAGTCGGAGGCAGAGTGTTGAAGTCCGGAGCCAAAGACCGGCGGTTTATTGATATCAGCTTCTCATCGTTTAACAGCAACAACAACTCACTCTGCGCGAGGCTCACAGACCTACCAACATTCTGCTCCTTCATCCCTTCATCCTTTCATCCTTTCATCCCAACAAACTCCCCCTTCGTCCCAACGTTCCGTGGGTGAATTATGTTCTAATCACTACACAAGCCCCCCCAGAATTCACCCACAATCAAACTCCGGATGACGGGGCGGCAAAACTGCCCGACCCCTGCGGGTACAGGACCCAGGGAGCGAGGGCGGGAGGGACACAGCAGAAACACCAGAACAGTCCCGCGCACCAACTGGCGGGGATGCAGGAACAACTGGAAGGGATCCCACACGGTCCACAAGGCGCTGTCGCTGTTGCCGCGCGTACCACGGCTCGGACAACTTCGACATGGAGAAGGCGAGCGGCATGTGATCGACGAAGACCGTGAACTCACGGCCCTCCAGGATGAAGCGGAAGAGGCGGAAGAACCTGTGGTAAAAAGTCACCATCCCGAGGAACTCCCGAAGACCCTGGGCCGTCCGGGGTCGAGGAAAAGCGGCAACAGCTTCCACTTTTGCCGGGAGTGGGGTGGCGCCGTCCTCGTTGATGAGGTGGCCGAGGTATTGGCTGGAGGGCACACCAAAGACACATTCTGTCTTAGTGCCGTAGGTCCGGATCGGTGCATCGTTGGCCGCTGACAGGTGTGGGCCGTGAGTGCCCCTGGCAGCATCTTCAGCCGAGGCAGGCAACACGCTTCTGCGGGCGCCGGAGTCACAGAGGAACTTGAGTCTGGAGAGGGTGTCCATGATAAACAGCAGCCGGCACTCTGCGCCCCCACTCACAGCTGCAACTGAGTGGAGGCGTCGCCGTTTCCCGACGCAACAAAGGAGCAAGGGGCGCGGCACCTCTTCGCCTTGGTTCCAAAACGTGCGTGAAAATAGCATAAGCCAGGGGCCGATCGGCCATCCACGGCAGCGCGTACCTTATGAGGTGCCGTTGCGGCCGCCGGGAACGGGAAGGCGCGTGCAGAGGCCAAGACCTCGTGGTTGTGACGCTGGGTGGCCAGGAAAAAGCGGTCAGCTTCCTCCGCCAGAGCACGTGGCTCGGAGATGGTAGTGTTCGCTAGCGCCGTAGCTCTGGCCGCCGTGGAGCTCCCGAGCGCGGACACGACGTGGTAGTAGCGCGTGGAATCGTCCGTAATTCCACGGATGGCAAACTGAGCTTCAGCTTGTACAAACCACGTCGCCGCGGCCGACTCCCAAAACTCCGGTAACTTGAGATCAGCGGAGTTCGCCATGTCGCTCAATTCGATCAAATTCTCAGCCTCGGAAACGTCAACGAGGCGGATGTCGGGGTCACCAATGTAGCGAGCCATGACGGGAGTCGGAGGCAGAGTGTTGAAGTCCGGAGCCAAAGACCGGCGGTTTATTGATATCAGCTTCTCATCGTTTAACAGCAACAACAACTCACTCTGCGCGAGGCTCACAGACCTACCAACATTCTGCTCCTTCATCCCTTCATCCTTTCATCCTTTCATCCCCACAAACTCCCCCTTCGTCCCAACGTTCCGTGGGTGAATTATGTTCTAATCACTACATAATAATAATAATAATGAACCACATTTTTTAAACTGCGCTTGAATTCAATTTTGTTTTTGAAAATAGATATTTTATTTTGAAAACCGGATGTCGTTCTACGCGCTCGTGTCCCTTCGCGCACACTACCGTAAATCCTAGAAAAGGGCGAACAGATGAACTGAAGTGCGGTTGGCTTGACTGCGTAAAAAGAGAAGGCGGCTAGCTTTACCGTAGTCAAATACCTTCCTGATCCCCCAAATCGTTTTTGTTTTTATGTTTTTTAAATAATAATAATAATAATAATAATCTGATTCTGACGTGGGTGCAACGTATGCTTTTCGAGCAATTGTTATTATTATTTATTTAAAAAAAAAAATAAATGCAACGACCTCACGAGGAACCTCTTTCATGAGCATCATTGCATCGGAACATATTGCTGGGTGACATCATAAAGCTCTTTGGCACGCTGGAAGGCGTTCTTTAGGTTCTTGGCGTTGCTGCGCAAGCGCAGATTATTTGTTTACTGCTAGTATCATAGCAACCTGTGTCGCCTATCAAAATGGTGGTAAGTAGTTTGTAGCTGATTTTTTGTTATTCTCTTTATCAAATAGGCCTATTAACGTTTCTAATTGCAATTGCTTGGTGGAGGTCAAATAATATAAACATCAGGTGCACATGCCATATGAATAGTGTTACTGTGTGTTTGGATAAATAACTTAAGAGTGTTTCTGTTCATACCTAATGGAAACGGAACAAGTACTCAACCAAATCTGACCGTTTTGTTTTATTTATTTGGTATTGGTTTGTTTGTTCATTTTTCCAGGGGAAAGCAACAACAGTAAAAGAAGCCCTGACCAAATGGGTAAGTGGCATATGGAGGCAAGGATTTTTGAAATACTGTACTTTTTAAACTTTAACTGAGTTTTAATATAGGCAACCAACTGTAGTTTGTAAAATGTGGACTAAAAACGTATTTTTCCTATACCTGCATTTTGTTTTTCTGTGTGTTCAGGAGGAGAAGACTGGGGAGAAGAGCGGCGAGGCAACAGTTGTAAGGCTCTTTGGCCAGATTCCCCCAATTGAAAAATTGGATAACACACTTAACAAAATCCCTAATTGCGAGTGAGTCATTTACATGAACCATTCCAAACAAAGTGCAAGTGGTCAGCCTAACTACAGTATATGTCTATTGTCTATCTATCACGATGTCTGTTGTTATGTTGCTCGGTCTTATCGGTCTCTTTTTCATTCTATGTGCTTTATCATTCACAGAAAGCTGAGTCTGTCCACAAATTGCATTGACAAAATAACCAATCTAGGAGAACTCAGTAAGGACTTTATTACAAACACATGTTGCCCTGCAAAACAAATTTGTTGCTTGAAATTGTTGTTTTCCCTTCTGTTTTTCCAGAAAATTTGAAAATTTTGTCATTGGGTAGAAACAATATCAAGGCCTTTACTGGACTGGTGAGTGCTTAAATTACATTTCATGAGTATTTTTTCCTGTGTGTTTCATATTTATTTTCTACTTGGTTGTTAGGCAAAACATTGATGTTGGATAAATGGTCTTGTGTGTATGGGTTCTGCAGGATGCAGTTGGTGACACATTAGAAGAGTTGTGGATTTCTTACAACCTGATCGAGAAAATGAAGGGTGTTCATATGCTGAAAAAACTACGGGTTCTCTATATGTCTAACAACCTTGTGAAAGATTGGGGTAAGTTGCACACGTTACTCAATGCAGAACTGATAAGCAAACAGCTGAAGTGGATCATGATTCCATTTTGTTTGTTTGCAGGAGAGTTTTCCAAGCTGTCTGATCTCCCATGCCTTGTAGATCTGTTGTTTGTGGGAAATCCTCTTGAGGAGAAACACACACCTGATGGAACATGGATGGATGAAGCTACTAAAAGGTTACCCAGGCTGAGAAAACTGGATGGTCAGTTCAGTATTTCGGCACCAATATCCTCACATATTTAACATAATGTACCGTATTTTACGCACTATAAGGTGCACCTCATTATAAGGCGCACCTTCAATGCATGACATATTTTCAATCGTTTTCCATATACAAGGCGCACCGCACTATAAGGCGCACCGCATTATAAGGCGCACCTTCAATGAATGACATATTTTAAAACTTTTTTTCATATATAAGGCGCTACAGTAGAGGCTGGGGTTACGTTATGCATCCATTAGATGGTGCTGCGCTAAAGGGAATGTCAACAAAACAGTCAGATAGGTTAGTCAAACTTTATTAATAGATTACAAACCAGCTTTCTGACAACCCCATTCACTCCCAAAATGAATAAACAGCTGTTTTATTATTTTCTCTGAGGTAAAACATTAGTATTAGCTAGCGATCCAAGATGGCGGGATCTTCTGCGCATGCGCGTCATCGATCGTGCAGGGTCAACGATAGCGTCTTGACAGCAAGACCTGTTGCGGCTCAATATTGATCCATATATAAGGCGCACTGGATTATAAGGCGCATGGTCAGCTTTTAAAAAAATTTAAGGCTTTTGGGTGCGCCTTATAGTGCGGAAAATGCGGTAATCTGGCTCTCTGTACAAACAGTTGTATGCTGATTTGAAAAACAATAAAATATTTATATATATATATATATATATATATATATATATATATATATATATATATATATATATATATATATATATATATATATATATATATCCAATAGCGTTTCCTTTACTCGAGTCTACACTCCAAGTTCTAAGTTCTGTCTCCTCAACTTACCGGTCCCCTATGTCCTGCTGTATGGTTGCGAGTTGTAGACACTCTCAGCTGCTGACAGATGACCCCTCAAATTTTTACAACTGTGTCAAAACTGTACCAAAAATGTCGTGCAAGTGACTCACTGTGGCACCCCTGGCAGGGGAAAGTGAAAAGTCACTTTTCATTTTTCAGGTAAACTGTTAAAACAACACCAATTGGGCAATTTGTATTCTACAGCCTTACATACCATTATTTTATTTTTTTATTTTTATTTTTATTTTTTTATTTTTTTTACCCAAAGAGAGCATACGCAAGCACATATGTCATACTGTACCACTCTCAAACTGAACCTTCTTCCTGAATGCACGCTATAACTCTCTGGTCTCCTGTTGATTCATGAGGATTCTGAAGACAAAACCTGCTGGGAAAGCCTACTTTGAATCTGGTGCACAATGAAATAGTTTCACCCACAGGGCACGGAATATAAATTGATGTATGCTTGCAGTGAATATGATAATTAATAACCCTTTCCCCTGTTGTTTCCAGGGATTCCAGTCATTAAACAAGATGCAGGTGAAGATGACGACTGATATGCTTTAGTACTGTACTGCTGCAAAACTACAAAAGTCCTTTTTGAAAATCAGCTATTTGAAATTTGTTTTTGAAAAACTGATTATGCTAAACCAGCCCTGTAGTGTTTTGCTTCTGAAGCATCAATCTCTAATTGTCTGGTTAAGTCCCTCAGCTGTACCCTTTTTAACAGGCCTATGTATATGTTGTGGTCACTATACCGTTATTGACTATAATACATTCCATGAGAAGTACCATTTGGTGGTATGTGATCAGCTGTAAAAGTCAGACCAGCGGTTGTCACTTTTGTAAGTGCTTGGAAAACGAGTACCTGTACATCTTTGTTTATCCATCTATGCCAGCGACATACAATGAATGACAGGCAGAGCAATGAAATAAATGTTCTTCCATTAGACGGCAGAAGGTACAATAAAACTATATCCTGTATCCACATGATGCTATTTATTCATCAGAATAAGTCATGGATCCTGCAAGTGTATTAGCTTAATGTTAAATTCAACAGGCTCACATTTCATACTGAATAAATCCGTTTATCTGAAACGCTTATCAATTTGTGGTCAAATTGAGACAAGCTCATCTTTATTTCAGTTTTTATATGGATTGTGACAATTTTGTTCGGCGGTGTGCCGTGAGATGCTTCTAAGGTCAAGTAGGTGCCTTGGTAAAGGTTTGGCAACGCTGGATTCTAGGAAAAGCTACAGTATTTCTGAGTAGTGCTATCCTTTTCCAATGTAATACCGCTGTGGAAAACCAACTAAAATAAAATACACACACTTACCTAAACTAATGCATGCCTTCATTTATAGATGTAATTATTTCACTTCCACCCCATTAATTCTTTATATTTAAATCCATCCACCAGTGTTGTTACGATGTGGATGGACCCAAAGGCAGAGTAACCAGACAGGAAGTGGACTGACAGGAATGAGAATCACTTTATTAGTTGGCACTAAATAAAGGACTGGATGTACAACTGGATGACTGAATGGAACGTGGACTGACTGGGAAGGACATGAGCGAGGAAGACTTGGCATGACGTGATGTGACTGGAGTTGACGTGGAGAAGACTTGGCATGACGTAAAGATCTGAGTTGATGTGAAGACGTGAGTTGACGTGCAGACTTGAGTAGACGGTGAGACACTTAAGTTGACATGGAGAACTTGGGTTGGAGGGAGATATTTAAGCAGGAGTAGAAAACTGAACCAAACGTAGGGAAACTGGCAACAAAGCTTCGCACTCTGGACTGGACAAGAAAAGACAACGCTCCCACACTGCGTGAACAAACACCACTCCCTAAATACAAACACTAACGAGACACTAACAGGACACACAGCAGGCAGAGGGTACCAATTAGCAACACACAGGTGGACCTACTCAGACAAGCGAGACGGGAAAAACACAAGAACACCAGACAACCAACACTCTCACCAAAATAAAACAAAAACCAAACAAAACTGAAACATGACAAGTGTAAATACAAATGGAAATGTGGGAATGACATCAATGTTAAAGAAATACCTTACAACCAAAAATGGAACATTGCAGCTGTTTTCTTGATTTGTCATTAATTATATAACTCCATCAATAAAATAATGATGCTCAGTTAAAAACTGTTGTGATGCAGTCTTTTGACAATGACACTCATTTGATAAGACACAAGTGTATACATTTATTGTTTTGTTGTTAGGTCCCTATTGTAGAGTCAGCAAATGAAATGTGCAAAATATTTAACAACAATGTTTTTATTTACTGTTTTGCCAGTTGGTTTGCATACCCTGGCAGAATATGAAAGCAGTGAAATATGTCATATATATATATATATATATATATATATATATATATATATATATATATGGAGAGAGAGAGAGAGAGAGAGAGAGAGATAGATAGATGGTTGTTCGTCTCTGTGTGCCCTGCGATTGGCTGGCAACCAGTTCAGGGTGTACCCCGTCTACTGCCCAAAGCCAGCTGAGATAGGCTCCAGCAACCCCCCCACGACCCTTGTGAGGAATAAGCAGTCAAGAAAATGGATGGATGGATGGACGTATATATATATATATATATATATATATATGTATATATATATATATATATATATATATATATATATATATATATATATATATATATATATATATATATATATATTAGGGGTGTTAAAAAAAATCGATTCGGCAATATATCGTGATACTACAGCAGCCAATTCTCGAATCGATTCAATAGGCAGCCGAATCGATTTTTTAACATCCATTTTTGATGAAAAAATATTCAACAAAACGTCTAAATTTCACACCTTAAGCATGGAAGAATGTTATATTAATGGAACATTAAGCCTTAATATTTTAATTTCAATGCTGTTCTAACATGAAAAAGGTTAAAACCTGTTTGTTAAATACAGTGGTTCACAGTTATAAAACTGAAGTTTGAGATCACTAAATAATAAATTTTCATACAAATCTTACAGTGTACATGTGAAAGTTTACTGAATGGTATTTTCTAAATTTGAGTAAAAAAATCGCAACAATCGACTTGTAAATTCATATCGGGATTAATCGGTATCGAATCGAATCGTGACCTATGAATCGTGATACGGATCGAATCGTCAGGTACTAGGCAATTCACACCCCTAATATACTCACATATATATATATATATATATATATATATATATATATATATATGTATATATATATACATATATATATATATATATATATATATATATATATATATATATATATATATATATATATATATATATATATATATATATATATATATCACAAAATTTGCCAAGGTGTGTCAGTTCATGAACAAGTTGCTTCCAACTGCACAATTTTATAGTTGTAGACTCGCTGTTTTGTTATCATAATTAAACATATTGTTATTTACTAAACCGTACACATTTACTTTGGAACAATATGTGGCAATGTACATTCGTATGGAAAAGGAGATGACGATTGCGAAAGCTGGTGTAATATTAATGTCCGGAAGAGGGTAGTAATGCTCCGAACAACGCTCAACTTGCCAAGAATTTCAAGAGAAGAAGTAACAAAGCCGTCTCATTTTGCAGCGGATAGAGGGTTTGCAGAAATGAGTCGGTTTTGCTCAGTGGTGTAATGCAGCGTCAGAAAGGGAGTGTGGAGGTCAAACGGGTGATTGGAATTTTGTGCAAAGTATTGACGACCACCGGACTCCAACATGTCCCTGCGCCGGAGACTTTTAGACGGGCGAAGTTTGGCGATGTCAACGTGGTAGGTGTCTCAGTTCAACTTCCAAGTCAACTTGAATGTGACGATGAATGGTCAGTGATGGCGAAGTGTACCTATGTCTGACGTGACGTGAGTGGGATGAGATCAGTTCAATTCCAACTAAGTGACACAAAGTGAATGGGGGTCTGAATGGTTGGTTGTTTGTCGTCAAATGTGCCTTGCAACTGACAGGCGACCAATTCAGGGTGCCACAATTAGACGAGAAGTGAATTCAACTGCGATAGACTCATTACGCAATGTTAAGGGTTTTAAACGGCCTAAACGATTTCTGCCACAAATATATATTTCCGGCACAAGACTGCAAAGTACAGTAGGCTACAGTACACCTTTCCTGGATAAATTACAGTGCCTCGCTGTATGACTAGGATGTGCCTTTCTTGTTGAATGCATGGACACAATATCCATCCATCCATCCATCCATCCATCCATCCATCCTCTTAACCGTTTAAATCCTTGCAAGAGTCGCTGGGGTGCTGGAGCCTATCCTAGCCAGCTTTGGGCAGTAGGCGTTTTACACCCTGAACTGGTTGTCAGCCAATCACAGGGCACACACAGACGAACAACCATGCACACTCACAAGCACACCTAGGGACAATCCAGAGTGGTCAATTAACCTGCCATGCATGTGTTTGGAATGTGGGAGGAGACCGGAGTACCCGGAGAAAACCCCACACAGGCACAGGGAGAACATGCAAACTCCATCCAGGAAGGACGAAGCTTGGACTCGATCTCACGTCCTCAGCACTTGGAGGCAGATGTGCTAACCTGTCATTCACCGTGCCATGTGGAGACAATGTATTATTGCTAATTTGGATTGGTTTTTGTGTTAATAATAATTATTATCATAACAATCATTCGGGATGTTCAGTACCACTTTTTTCAGACCGATGCAAGTATGATCACTCTTGAGTAGTCACTGATACAGATACCAAATACCGATACCACGACTGCATAAAATATAAATAATAGTAATATAAAAGACAGATAATTTTAAAGAAAGATATGCACATCTTTTTCTGATGTCTTATTGTTTTCCAGGAGGATCAATTCTGGCAGCTGCTAGCCAGTATCCTGCAGATGAGAACTTTGTCCACTGCTGGCTGCACACAGATGAAAAATGGTCTGTCACAGGTTTTTACAGACAACAGGATTTTATTAGGGTTGGGTATCAAGTCTTGAGAATCAATTGAAACTGCGAGTGGGACTAACATTTACCCGGAATAATTCAAATTTGAAAGTTTCAGTTCCCTCTTTTGATGCACTGTCCATCGACTTGAAGAAGAGACCACTTATGGTTGTGACCTAGAACAGGGCTAGGTTAATCTGGTCCGAGGGAACCACAGTCATGCATGTTTTAGATGTCTCTGTCCTCCCACACAGGTGAGGATAGTTTTAAGGCTTTTGCAGAGCTTTCTGATGAGCTGACCCTTTTGAATTTGGAGGAGGGAGACATCTAAAACTCAGCCCCGAGATTTAGCTAGCCAGGCTAAGGGGCCAGGACATGGGAACATGGGCAGCTCGACCAATTGTCCAGGTAGCCCAACCCTTTGATAAGAAATAAGGTCATTTTTCAAGTCGTATCGTCACAAAAGTGAGAATAATGCAGCGTTCTACATTAATCCTTTTCGGGTGGTGGCCCCCACCTGAAACCAAATTGTGGTGGCCCTGCCAGAACCAGCACAGTCCCTGTATATCGCTGGCTTTGTCCGATACCGCACAGTCACGTATCGTCATTTGGTCATTTTATGCACATATATATATATATATATATATATATATATATATATATATATATATATATATATATATATATTAGGGGTGTTAAAAAAAATCGATTCGGCGATATATCGCGATACTACATCGCGCGATTCTCGAATCGATTCAATAATCGGCAGAATCGATTTTTTTTTTTTTTTTTTTTTTTTTTTTTTTTAGGATACACACCTTGAGCATGGAAGAATGTTATATGAACGGCACATTAAGCCTTAATATTTTTATTTTAATGCTGTTCAAATGTGAAACAGATTGCAAACTGTTTGTGTACAGTGGCTCACGGTTATAAGCCTCAAGTTTTAGACAAATATATTCATACAAATCTTACAGTGTACATGTACAAATTTACTGATAGTATTTTCTAAATTTGAATGGAAAAAAATCGCAACAATCGACTTATAAATTCGTATCGGGATTAATCGGTATCGAATCGTGACCATTCGTATCGGGATTAATCGGTATCGAATCGAATCGTGACCTGTGAATCGTGATACGAATCGAATCGTCAGGTACTAGGCAATTCACACCCCTAATATATATATATATATATATATATATATATATATATATATATATATATATATATATATATATATATATATATATATATATATATATATATATATATATATATATATATATATATATATATATATATATATATTTTTTTTTTTTTTTTTTTAAAGATAAGTGAAAAATATTGAGGCGGCACGGTGGTTGAGTGGTTAGCACGTTCGAGTCCAGGCTCCAGCCTTCCTGGGTGGAGTTTGCATGTTCCCCCCGTGCCTGCGTGGGTCTTTTCCAGGTACTCCGGTCTCCTCCCACATTCCAAAAACATGCATGGCAGGTTAATTAGGTGCTCCAAATTGTCCCGAGGTGTGCTTGTGAGCGTGGATGGTTGTTGGTCTCTGTGTGCCCTGCGATTGGCTGGCAACCAATCCAGGGTGTCCCCCGCCTACTGCCCAGAGCCAGCTGAGATAGGCGCCAGCACCCCCCGCGACCCTTGTGAGGAATAAGCGGTCAAGAAAATGGATGGATGGATGAAACATGTATATTATATATTATGTGTTGATTTCATCACATTTATTTATGAAATGTGTAAATTTGTATTCTCAACTCTGTGTCCAGACTATATAAACGGCCTGTAGAATGCACAATTATATTAATTTAACAAACTTAAAGGTACACTCAGTATTATACAGTGGCATCTAGTGGTGAAACAATAAATCATTCGGAAAAAACCCCAATTGTTTGTGTTAGTAGTATGTAAAAAGATATGTTGTATAGCATAAACGTACTTTTTTAAAATATAACGGTTAGTCTAGAAATCGCAAATTATCTTACATGTCCGGGCCGCGGCTTCTAGTGTCTGCCATGTTTCGCCGCCATCTTTCTGCTACGGGTGCCGTCAACGACAAATTTCAGCGCTCCATTTCTTAACGCGTTTTTGGAACGCCTTTGCAGACGCACTTCCGGTTTGTATGGCGACCGCATGTACACGAAGAAGAAGAGTTTCCGGTCCCCGAAGAGAGCATTATCATTGCTTTGGGAATTTATTTTATTTCAGCGCGACAAAACAAGAGTTTATATTGTAGCCGCATTTGCCAGATGGAGAGAAATGAGGAACAGACTAGGTTTGGGACGTGCCGGTGCCTTCGACTGCTTTCTACTTGACCGGTAAGTAAGAGTACATTTGTGTTTACGTTTTGAGAGCGAGAGAAAAAGTATACATCGTACTAATTAATACGATGTTCGTACCTTTGTTTTACGATCACTGTAGCTGTTGATTAGCAACTCCGCACCACTCGAACGATTTCGTGATGAAGCTACTTGCTTTGAAAAAAAAAAAAAAAAAAAAAGATTCCCGCTGGCACGTTATATTTAGAGTAAATGCGCAAGTTATTGTGTAATGTAATGTAACTGTGATTTCGGAGGTATATTTGCCCATAACTTCAATGGAGAATCTAAAGCATACTGTATTAGTAGAGGAGTTGAAAATTATTTTCGTTGTGGTTGGTGAAAATAGTGTTCTCGAAATTAATTTTCGGCAGGGAATAACTTTCTGGACTTAAATGCTGGCTGTACCGTAAGCACTGCTAGAGTCTGAACTCTCTCACTCAAGTGTGTACTGGTCCATTGTGTAAATGGGTGCACAAGAATTTACAGGCTGCTACGTTTTCCACGGAAACTCGACAAGCAAGCAGCCTTTGCATATTCTATGCAGTCAAGTTACTTTTATCTAGCTAATACAATGTTTTGGGCCCTAAAACTAAAGATCTTACCTCTATTTTGGGGGCTTTGTTGGAAAGTTGGTGACATATAGTAGTATCATCAATTATTTTATTTTATAATTTTGTTTTTGTTTGTGTCACACTAGATCAACAGCCAAACTTGAGGGCTTCCAGAACCATATTCTGATGTATACAAACATTCATGCACCGTTTAAATACATCACCGACCTGCAAGAAAAAAATATATCAAGGGGAGAGTCAGCAGCCATATTGGAATGCCCCGAATGAGGACACTTGAATGGAGGACCCCAGAAGGCTTCGGTGTTGTACCACCAGTATCTCCACCTACCATATCTGAGCTGCAACAAACTGAAGTCAGCCGACGTCTTGGTATGTCATTTACATATAGACGGTATTACACACTACATGAACTTTTTGTGTGAAGCAATACGGAATGGTCACATGTACAAGCACCACTTGTTTTACACAGGACCTGCTGACCAGGTGTCTGAAGCCATGGAGTGACTCCTCCCTCACTTTCCTCAGCAAGCCTTTGAAGAATATGATATCAACGTTGGTGGGAACATGCCCTCACTCCATAACATGTACTTGTGCAGTCAAGGAGCATGTCAAACTTAATAAAACCAGCAAACATTGAAGTGACTTCATTTTTACTGCAGTCTGTTCACACAATCAATGCACAAGCCTTCCTTAATTTTGCCCCAATAACATCATAGAGTAGGCGAAAAGTAGTGTTACAGATCATACTATGTGTTCGGGAGAGTTTGAGGAATGTTGCAATGTTAATGGGGGACAATGTCAGCACACACACACACACACACACACACAAAAAAAACATCATGGTATTGAGGTCATCAGATATTTTAGCTGTGTACAACACATACCTGCTCTGTAACACTACTTTTGGCCCAAACCTGTATGTCTATTTTCCATATTTTGAAATGCACAGCGTATTGGTAAATTTCTGGAACAACTGCAATTCATGTAGCTCATTATATTCTAACAGCATTTTTTTTTATTTTTTTTAGTTAACTCATTCACTGCCTTTGACAAGTATACTTGTCAATTGTATTTTTTAGAGCGGTGCTAAATGGGGGCGAATCTGAGCATGCTCCACTGTAAATATCAAACTTGGAAACAACTTTACTGATGCCCAACCACCGGTAGATGACATCATTGCCCCATTTTATAGGAAATAAACACAGTTTCAGAGTCCATGGGAGAAATGGCTGTATTTTGGCAAACCTACATTTTTCTGCTGTCAATTATAAAAGAACGGGACGGGACAAAAAGTAGGGAGTCTATTCTGTTATTTGGTAGATTCGGTTTATATATAATTATTGAATGTAATATCACGTGAGTATTGGAAATGTAAATTTTTTTTATAATGACTGGCAGTGAATGAGTTGTTCATTTCATGTAGACTTTTATTTTACTTTATTTTATTTATTCATTTTCATGTACTGTACCTTACATTCATTGGCCAATGAAGAATTCCTTGTCATTGCAAGCATTTATAATAATTCTCCAGGCTTTTGATGTTTTACATTTCTAGTCATGTAAAATAGTGTTAGGTTAGGTGTCGAATGAACACTGCATGTTGACGCCAAAGGAAATAGTATTTTTTTAGTTATTCAAAATGTACAAATTAACACACAACAACAATATACAAGTTATACAAACTACAACAACAAGTGTCAGACATGGACTAATTATATGCCAGGTAAAAAACCTTTGTATTGTCCTCGAGGATCTGGGAAAGTGTCACTTATTTGCCACAAGTCACCAAGGTGCTGCAGTCTGGGATCCAGGTACAGGAAAATCATGGTGGTGCTGATGTGTCAGCAATGTGTCAAAAAGTATTTCTTGGTGTCAGTCTATCAGCTGGACTTGGATATCTTCATGTTCCTCCAGGGTCATTTCCTGTACGAGTCTCTGCAAGAAGGTAACAATTGTATGTCAGATGAGGTACCAAACAATGAACTGAAAGTCACTGAGCCAATGAAGTACATTATTATATGAGCAAGACTATTTGTGAAAGCCATGTAAATTCCTGCACATCGAAGTACAAGGAAGCTGTTGTATCTTCAATCAAAACTAATTAAGTTGCTTAGTGATATTTATTAGGTAAAATTGTTCAACATGGTGACAAATCGATATCTGAGTAAAGGGTTTCAAATGTTTTTGTAAGCAGCACTTTTCTGAGTGGTTAGTAGCAACAAGACACGGGGGGAATTACGAGTCTGAGTTGCAGATGTGTAGTTCAGTTAACACCATTATTTTTGTACGATATACTAAACATATCAGCAAACGATGTAATCTAAATACCACATATTCCAAGCAAAGGTATGTTTTGAGCCATTCACATGCATGCTCGAATGGAATTATTTTTCCATGATGACATAATTGTACGTTACGAGACACCGCGTTCACTTCCGCGTTCTCTTCCTCGTCGTCTCCCTCGCCCCCTCCTCGCCCTCTTTGAGATGGTCCACATGTCTATAAAACATATAACATAACTGTGTGTTCTCTGTTGCATAGTTTAGTTGCACTAACAAATATGAACATAGATAGCCATTATCATTAGCTGACGTACAGTATTTCCTAACAATGCCGACAAAAATATTAATTCTGAAATTAAATGACTAAATCACAATTATTAGGGATCTGTACAGTATGTCTAACAAATGCAATTCACTTACGTCATCACTCGAGGGAATACCAGAAGTTGTTTGCGTTCTGTTCCGGTGAAATTGGTGGTAGGCTGTTGAAGTAGGGTCTCTCTGGGACGCCGTAGTTCGTGTGCTTAAAATCATTGCATTATCTTGTTTGACCGATAGATGGCGGTCGTGAGCTACACACTGGGGCTTTAATACATTAATAAAATGAAAGAAAAATATCTGAAGCCCGTAAAAAGTGCCAAGCTATGTGGCTATAAGCTTTTTCAAGGCAAGTGCAAGGAATTAAATTACCGTATTTTCACTCCTATAAGGCGCACCTAAAAGCCTTCAATTTTTTCAAAAGCTGACCATGCACCTTATAATCCAGTGCGCCTTATGATCAATATTGAGCCGCAACAGGTCTCGCTGTCAAGACGCTATCGGTGACTCTGCACGATCGGTGACGCGCATGCGCAGAAGATCCAGCCATCTTGGATCGCTAACTACGGCAACCCCACTAGAACAATATCTTTATATGCCTGTGTGATAGTGCGCGTTCGTAAAAACACTACATCATTGAAAAAAAATCTTACATTCTTAATGCATTATAAAGAAACCATTTTAATTCTACAGGTTTTAAAGGCAAATGTTTTACTTTTGACCCCATTACATTCGTAGTGAGTCTTCATTGTTATAATTTCTGTTTAGTCTGCAGTATTTGTATTGTCTTTAGAATATTTAAAATATGTAATTCATTGAAGGTGCGCCTTATAATGCGGTGCGCCTTATAGTCGTGAAAATATGGTACATTGGATACGACAGTGAGTGCTTCAAGTATGTTTAGGAGTACTGTACAGTATCTCACATTGACCTGGAGTTCAACACAACTTGTGGTTCATTTTGATCACCGGGTGGCACACTGGGTGCCACCCACGTAATGACGTAGTTCACTGAGACAGCCGAAGAAGAAAGTCACAGGTGAATGGATTTTAGGCATTGTGTTCTGTTCAAACCCAATGTCCGCTCCACTCACAGACAGCGACCCTCTCCCAATTTTTGACTATTTGCGGCGATTGAAGGCTTTTGTCTGCCGTGATTGGATCACAATGAAATGACAGCTATGCTACCGGCCACAGCGAACGGAAGCTAATAGCACACTTGTTCTACACTTGAGTGGGAAAAGCGAAAGTATGCATGAGGTCTTGCGATACTCGTCACAAAATCATGGTGTTGGAGCAGTGCTAAGTGCAAACGGTGCCGTCTTCTTTCCAGGCAGTCACAAATGAACATACTCTAATAGCGCGTGCTGTCACGACTCTGTGTGTATAATTTTCAGGTCGGCATCTTGGCGAATGGTACCATAAACTGAGGTAGCCCGACGCGGTCTTTATTCGCCTTTGACGAGCTGGCAAACGTTAAAGCTCAGCCCTGAAAACATGTTTTACTCTGCCTCCTAAAAGAACCAGAATCAATAAAAGTTTGGATTGGGATTGGAACCAGAATTGTTTACATTGGAAAGATGCCCAACCCTATTTTTCATGATGTAAACATGCCAGGCACTGTTTGAATCCAAATGTAGTTCCTCCATGGTGTCTGTGCTCTGTAGGTTCCTTTGAGTGCAAGACGCTGGTGAGCACAGGCCTGTGGCGGAGTGGTTACTATGCTGGCTGGATGTATGGAAGCCAGGTGGGAGGAGCCTCCAGCAGGGAACTCCTTCTGGCACTTGGCTGGCTGCTTGCTGCTGGAACGCTGGAGAAACTTTTGACCCTACGAGTGCAACAACTTGATAAAACACTTGTCCCACCCATACTTGTAAGTCTGACCAATACAGTCACCATGTGCTCATTTGTACACAAGACAGTACACAACATATATAGCAATTTGATTACATTTGGTGATGAAAGTGGTGTATTTGATGTGACCTCTCGGTTTTTAGATGAAACTTGAGATTCCTCGGGAGCCCCGGGTCGAGTGCAGCTCGTTGAGAAGACTTCAGTGGCTCATCGGTTACCTGAGACACCTGGGACGAATGCTGCTCTCCATGCAGGATGAGGGAGCCTCTTTGTTACATGCTGTGAGGAAGTTCATCTTCTCTAACTTGTTGTTTAACACAACTACCGTAGTTTGATCAATTTGCTGTTGTGTGGTAGTTCATTCTGTAAAGCTCTAATCTTAAGTGGCTGAAGCTGAGCAGCTGATCTTGTTTATCTGATGCTTGTCAATGATTCTAACCCTAACTTGCAATGTTGCAATGCAGGGTTAATTATAAAATGAATTCAAATGTGCACACTATATACAACTGATAAGTGATACAATGTTTTTGTTTTTTTATTTCTCAGGTTTTTTCTGCTAGCCAACCTACTCGATCGTCATCCTCAGGTCGAAGCTGTTCTGGGCTGAATGAGGTATGTGCATAAATTACCACTTGTAATCAGATACAATAAAAAAAAAAAATATATATATATATATATATATATATATATATATATATCCATGTGTTAACATATGTTTGAGCAATAGCTCTTCCTATCAAGTCTGACAGTCTTTTTTTTTTTTTTTTTTTTTTTTTAAACATATTTTCTTTTGCTCATTTCAATTGTGACAAGTTTGACTGAATGAAGAAAATTCAATGAACCGCTGTTGCCACCTGTTGCCGAAAAATGAAACTGCTCTTCACTTCCACAATGGGTGCATGACCTCACATCCGCATACAGAGGGCGGGGAAATTCCAATCCCAATCCAGTCTGAAAACAATCATGAATTTGTTAACATTTAGGTGCCCCCTCACCCCAAAGAATGGAAATAAATTATGCATTTTTTTGTCACTTTAGCTCTTTTTTAACTGTAGTATAAGTAAAATATAGCATATTGTATGTGCTTGGGAGGGGAGTGTCTTCACAATAACTCTTCACATTTTTAACCTGTCAGCAGACATGACTTTGCATCTACTGTACATTCATTGTATGTGTTTGCAGGCATGCGTTGGTTTGCAAGAACTTTGCAACCTCCTTGAAGTGTACCTAAACTGGAAGCAGGTGGAGAATGTGTTTTGGACCTGGATGGTGAGTTGGACATATGTAGGTGCAGGGCTACAGACTAACTTAAAAAAAATAATAATAATTAAAGATACATTGTGTAAAACTTGGCACCATCCAGTGGTAAACTAATAATTCACAAATTTAAAAAAAGACAAAAACAAAGCTGTTGATTTCATTAATATGTAAAAAAAAAAAAAAAAAAAAAAAAAGTCCTACATCTTTCTGCCATCACCTTTCTGTGGTGCTTGTAGCTAGTGTCAGACCCAATGGCTTGACTGCCACTTACCTTCCACAACTGGGGCTTGCAGGTGGTCGTCACTTGAGTCCTGTGATTCGGCCTCCCGCCGCTTTGTCTCCCTCTGCTTTGCTTTCGCTAGCTTTTGCTAGCTTCTCCCGCTAGTCGGTCTTGTTCGCAGCTCCAGCTAACTCGTGCTCGCTCACTCACCGTCTCTCGCCAAGCTGTTTGCTCGCTTACGCCATATGATTAGTAGTAATTGGTTGTAGGCTTGTGAAGAGTGGTTTCTCTCAGATACCGTAGTCAGTGCATGTGCTTCAAAGTCATTGCATTGTATTAGTTCACCACTAGATGTCACTAAATAATGCACACTACCTTTCACAAGAAGCACAGTGGCGCTAATGTCATTTTACGGGAGCCAGTAGAAAATTTAGTGGCCCACACTGTAAGTCAGCTTGTGAGGTAAAGAGTCATATTTACACTCATTATCAATATATTACTGATAAATGTGCAGAAGTGTACAGCAGAAGTTTGTCAGTAACAACAATAAATTGAACACATTTATTGGTCACACGTGCAAGTCGATGAAAAATTGACTTTTCGGAGCAAAATGCGACCTTTTAGGTACAGTCTGTAGCCCTGATATGCACCCCTCAAAACCTTCTCAACACACAAAGCATACTGTATGCATTTGTGTACTTGTAGGACAGTGTGGTGGACTGCCATGAGAAGGATGCTGTCACAGAGAGACCTTCACGAATAAGGGAAGCAGTTGCTTGCCACCCTGGACAACTGGCTGTGGACAAACTGGATGCCATCTTGCTGAAAATGAAAACAGTGCAGGTGCTGCCTGACACACGCAGAGCAATTGTGATGTCACTGTTACTATATATTATGCATTAATTAAGAAAAGGGCCTGTGTGCCGGTTTCACTCAGGAAAATGCACTTTTTAAATACAGGATTTAAACAAACAAAGTACTTCTCAATTTATAGATATGGGCTTTTCATAATGTGTGGGGGTGATTTTGTCCTAAACCCCCCACCCCCAGCCTGTATTTGGCCATTTTGTGTTTGTTTTGTAAACAGCGGGCCGTTTCTGTGGAAAGACAGTGTTTACACCCCTCCAGCCAATCGCAGAGAGGTGGGTGGTGTGTCGCGAACGTGTCAGCTGTGTGACGTCACTCCCGCGGCAATTTGAAAGCATGCACGGATTTATTTATTTTTTCACTCACTCACTCACTCACTCACTCACTCACTCACTCACTCACTCACTCACAGAAGCTTACATGTGTGAATGTGAACAAACACAAAATGGCAAAATACAGGCTGGGGGTGTGGGGGTTTAGGACAAAATCACCCCCACACGTTATGAAAAGCCCATATCTAAAAATTGAGAAGTAGTTTGTTTGTTTAAATCCTGTATGTAAAAAGTGCATTTTCCTGAGTGAAACCGGCAGACAGGCCCTTTAAGAAAACTTGTAATGATCATTTGTCAGTAGGAAAAGTAAGCACAACGGGGCCAGTCAGGGAATAATTCACTTGAAACTCACCTCTTAAAAATAAACTTGCATTACACAAATATAAACCTCTGTTGTGACACTTTTTAATTTGTCCTCAATACAATACAAATCCAACTACACTACAGAAAATGAAAGCCTTAAATGGCTTTTAAAAGTATTAAATCCAATTTCTAGAAGCATTAATTAAATGAAAACACCATTGGTATGCTAACGGCTAGCAGTTGGCACCAAACGAAGTTGCCACAGATGTCAAAGGGGTCTGCATGGGCACTCCCAGACCCCTTTGAGAATCAAGAGCCAAATGTATGCACGTCTTCTCACTTGGAGTGTCTCTAAGTCGCTTTCTCTTGACTTGAAACGTATTTTATTCAGCAACTCCTGAAGATAGCTTGCGTAACGTCACTGGTGTTATTTCTGGCTCGTTTGCAGGAAACGTCACTGGTGACGATACGCATCCCTATGAAACTTAACAAAAAAAGTGTTATCGTTTTGTGTAAGGAAGGCACGACAACACAATTTAGCATGAATAAATATGATAAAACAAAAAGTATGTAGGTTAAGACTGAGGACTTTTTTGTAATTTACAATGAATAAAATGAACACACAAATTATTTCATGTTACAATCAATTTGCTCTTAATTTGAAAAGAGAAATGTGACCATGTTTAAAATATGATAACAAGAAAAACATTTGTGAGCATAAAACCGAGTGTGTCTTTGCAACCTTGAAGGAAACCCTGATGGACGAACATAATGTGCACACACCCTCGCAAGACTGCACCGCTCAGTGTGATACTTTTAAATCGTTCAGCCTTAAAGGTGGTTTCAATGATGTTCTCGAAAAGTGGAAGTCAAACATCTGTTTGCCACGTTGAAAACCGGCGCATGCGGAAGACCATCCTATCAGCTCTCCTGCTCGTCCAGGGGAAATGCCTCTCAAATATATAACGTCCGAGCTCATCTTCATCATCATCTTCATCAGTCTCTGCAGCCAGCCTCGCTTCATCCAGATGTCCTCTTGCGGCTCTCAGCTATTTCCAAAGTACGCAGTCAGCTCAGTGGAGCTACAACGATGAAAGGCCCAATCCGAAGCTCCCTACACGAAGCTAGCTCCATGCTACAAACACTCGAAGTGCGCATGCATAGCTAGCACCGAGCACGCACGACGTCGTTACGCAGGTTGACAGGATCGAGAAACAATCGTTAAAATAATCCACCCGGAATACGCTGCCACAAAAATAGCCTTGAACCCACATGTAAGCGCTAGTTTACTATTTTTATTTTTTTTCTGCCACTGTTTAGTCTCCAACTGCAAGGAACTATTGCACGTCATGCAATAATGCAGGCTGGTATTGAAAGACAAACCTTTGGAGTTTTTTTTTTTTTTTTTTTTTTTTTTTTTTTTTTAATGATTAATAAGATTACAGCAAGATGGGAGCGACTCATGGAAGAGAAAAAATCTTTCATGTCACCTTAAAATGGACAAAAGTGGAAAAAAATGAAAACACAAATCCAATCCCAAAGAAATTGGGATTAACAAAAAATAAACGAGATTATTTGAGCCATTTAGATTTTTTTTTCTAAATATTTTGCTGTTCTTTCTCCACCTCAACAGGAAGGACAGCAGACCGAGGGAGGGGACGTTAAGGACAGAAGAGGAAGACTTGAGGGTGGCTTGGTCGCTTGCCGTAACACGCCTTCTCTGGTTTCTCGGGCGTACCGAGCCAGACTCCAGGCTGGGAAGCCAATCAACAACTGCTCAGTCAAGACTCTCCATGGTACTGCTGAGGAGGCAGACGAGCTGCCAGGGTCTCAAGTTGTGGGGCTGCTTTTGCAAACTGAGAGACAGCTGCTGGAGGGGAGGGACACGCAAAGACTGGCCAACAGGATGCAGCTGCAGGACATGATTGGCAAACTGGACCAACTGGTGTTGATACCACCATAAACATCGTTAGGCCTTTAATTTCTTAGTGCTCAAAACATTGCAAAGCACATCTACCTGCTTTAAGATATTATGGATGTTTACGTAAATCACTATTCAACTTCTTCCTACATCCCATCAGCCTTTGCGTGTATTACCATCACCACTTCCAGTATGAATCCGAACCGGCATTTTGTTTGCATGGAAACTGTTTCTATGACAGTTCCAGACTTTACCAATGTGGGAACAGCAGTTGTTAGAGCTTTAGCTTCCTACTAATGCAGTGCTCCTCAATTATTTTCTGTCATGCCCCCCTCCCCAGTAAGAAGACCCCCGTCCCCCCCCCCCCCACCCGACTATATATAATAGCATTTCTAATTATGTCAACTTCAACCACTGCAAACCTCCCTAAAGGCGCTCACTACCACATAATGAAAACGCTTACCGTCCTTCTAGCCAAAATATTGCAGCAATATTGTTCTAATATATTCAGAGGTTGACTAATACTAAAGTATTGTGTCTCCCATACACATCGAAATCATATCTGATGTTGGCACCCAGCAAATTATTCTCTGCTAATTGTCGCAATGCAAGTACAAAGTCTCCGCGTTTTGCTGTACACTTTGTCAACAAAATGAAACAAGCCTAGGCACAATGTTGATGTGGGCTTTTCAAATGGGGAGGGGGAGTGGTGGAGGGTGACGTCATGCTCATCACCATGGACCTTTTTTGTGTTTGCTACTAAGATGTCGGCTTTGACACACAGCCCAAAATTCAGCTCAGTGACTCCAAAACTGGACGACAAAAAAATAATAAAAAATAAATAAAAATAAAGTTTATTTATAGAGGTTGTAGTTATGCTTTAGGCCAGAGAGTGGCAGTCATGAGTTAAAAAAAAAAAAAAAAACTTTTTCCACAAAGCCCATTTAAATGTAAGTTTTTTTTTTTTTTTTTTTTTTTTTTTTTTTTTTTTTTAAATGTCTAAAACATTGTAACCACTTGTGGTAAGAATGCAAATTCTGAGCATGTGCCCTGATCACCAATTCCTGCCTTCATTATGTACAAAAAACAAACAAAAACCCCCCCACTAAATATTCAGCAACGGCAAGCTGCACATTTGAGTTCTGTACATTTGCAAATGCAACATAAATCATGATCGTAAACATCAGCTTCCATGTACTGTCTTTGCGTTGTGAGCTGATCTGGATTTCTTTCATATCAAAGAGATTGATGTACAACGCTGCACTTAATGTCTGCTTCATGTTCTACTTTTCTCTTAAATATATTAATCTCAACCGACACAATTCAATAGCCCACTGTATTATCAGGAGAATGATTTTGGTCTTATTTCATGAATGCAAAAATTTAGCAAAGAACGGTGTTTTACTAGTGCTGGCACATACAATGTGTTCTTGCTTTATAAATGATTGGGTTTGGTTATTATTATTGTATTTTCTTACCTGTTCCTGCTTAAATTCTGCTTACCAGAATAAATGGTAAATGGACTCAAGTGTACTTAATTGCACATTCACTACAGTATGCTCTCTCTCTCTCTCTCTCTCTCTCTCTCTTTCTCTCTCTCTCTCTGGCATATTGATACACTTGAAATATTTTGCTACAGACTAAAAAGTAATGTTAGTTTTTGAGTTAAGTTGATTTTTTTTTAATGCGGTAAATTTCTAATAAGCCTGAGTAATTGTCAAGTATTTTTTTTTCTTTTTACATGAATCTTCTATTATTTATTTTCGGTTAAAAGCAGCATGCTTGCAACCAACTCCAGCCCTTTTTTTTTTTTTTTTTTTTTTTTTTTTTTTTTTGTTATCCTGGTCGATATCATGCTTCACTACATGCCTTTTCAATGATCAAAAAATAAATTTGTAACATTAAGGACCTGAGTAGAGCTTATAGAACTCAATGAAACAAGATTTAATAGGTCTTAGTGGATTAATAGCATGTTGTACTGTTTCAATGGTTTATGTTGCCAAGTTTTTCCCAGGCAGTTATCTTCATTATCAATGCATTGTTTTAAATGGCGCATTCAATTGCCTACTTAGTCAATTACAATAATTATAGGCCACTTGTCAAGCCAGTCTGTATAGTCGAGCCAGGCTGTTGAGGTTGCAACTGAGAAAGATGGCAGAGTATGTAGCTACAAACACAAAACATTCACTATAACAAATATAGCATAATAATTAGAGCATGGCTTGAGATAATAGCAAATTACAGCCTTTCGACTTAATACATACTTCAATTACTAGCCGGTTGTGCTCTGTTAATTATGACGTCTAAGAAAAAAATGTCAGGGCTGATTTATTTATTTATTTTTTAGTCTCAGTCCAATCCTGTGCCCAGGGCAATGACTTTCTCTCAAATGTGCCGTTTTTATGAGACTTTCATCCTAATTGAGTGAGTCAATGCGTGAACTCATACTGCAAGTAAGGGATTACAAGTTTCTTGTCCACAAGTTTCTTGTCCCAGTCCAGTTGATACCTGAAATGAAGAATCTGAGAGGTGTTGCAATGAATAATAATGACCTGTTTTTTTTTGTCCAATTAATTTCCAGTCTGAGTATGATCCATATCCTAACACAGACATCAACGCACGTAGTGAATCCGCCTGCAAATTAGGCTAGCTTTTGTCCTTCCGTTGCTATTTTTACACCTTTGCTCCTGTTGTTTCTTATTCACAGTGTTCAATGACAATTAAAAAAAAAAAAAAAAAGAAAAGAAAAAAAAGTGGACTTAACGGGCAGCCCTGTCTTGAAGATCTCTTGAGCTCATCAATGATTTTCAATTTTGCTAATGGATTATTGTGTGAAGCCTCCATTTTGTCAAAATTTTCATAGAATTAAATATTTTCCTTTGAACTGAATCAAAGTTGTTTTTTTGTTTTGTTTTTTATTAGCATCATTCTAAGCTTATCGTCATAGTTTTTTATTATTATTATTATTTTTATTATTTTATTTAATGTGTATCATAATATATAAAGTTTTCTAATGTTATCCTGCCTGACAGGACCAAACAAATCCGGTGTGGTTCAAACTGATTATTCCAGATTGAATGTGTTAAAGTCTTAAACAACTTGAAGCAGCCTTTTATGATGGACAATCTAAGATGCTGTCTAATATGCCACATCTGTGAGGTGGAGGGATTTTTTTAATCCAAGATAAAGAAGCCGTTTGTGTAGATAAAGTGCATATCTAATCTGGTAATTTGAAGAATTGATGCTGTGTTCACTAAAATAAAACCAGGCACATTAAACAAAAATAAATAAATAAACTAGTTACTTAGTGGCAATTTGCCTTTAAATTATGTTAACACTTGTTTATTATTAATAATTTGACATATCTTATGGAATAAGGGAGTAACCCTGCATTTATTGCTTTGCCTTCCTGCTCGAGTGCATCGTGCTTATGATGTCAAAGAATAGCATTTGGCTGGACAATTTGTCAAAGTGCACCGTCAAGAACTGACTGCTCCTTTACCAAGTGGCAATTTAATGATACAGATACTACATCTGTCCAGCGAATGCTGATGGAGAAGCATCTGTTCAAGAAAGGTCAAAAGGAGCTGCAATGTGTCTTTTATATATATTATATATATATATATATATCCATCCATTTTCTTGACCGCTTATTCCTCACAAGGGTCGCGGGGGGTGCCTGGCGCCTATCTCAGCTGGCTCTGGGCAGTAGGCAGGGGACACCCTGGATTGGTTGCCAGCCAATCGCAGGGCACACAGAGACGAACAACCATCCACACTTACACACCGAGGGACAATTCGGAGCTCCCAATTAACCTGCCATGTATGTCTTTGGAATGTGGGAGGAGACCGGAGTACCCGGAGAAGACCCACGCGGGCACGGGGAGAACATGCAAACTCCACCCAGGAAGGCCGGAGCCTGGACTCGAACCGGAGTCCTCAGAACTGGGTGGCGGACGTGCTTTTTATATATATATATATATATATATATATATATATATATATATATATATATATATATATATATATATATATATATATATATATATATATATATACCCATTATAGCAATAAAAAGGTAATATTTTGTCTATAATTAATTTGATACTTTCCTTATTTTTCATGTACAAATAGCACCTTTAAAAACACATTTTGCAACTTGCTGTCGACTGAAAATGACATCACAAGGGCTCGGGTAACCAATCATCACAGCTCACCTGTTTTCTAGGTTTGGTCATGTGACATTCACAAGGTGAGCTGTGATTGGTTACCTGAGCCCTTGTGATGTCATTTTCAGTTGACAGCAAGTTGCAAAATGTGTTTTTAAAGGTACTAATTGGACATGGAAAATAATGAAAATATCAAATTTCTTATAGGCAAAATATTTATGTTTGACTGCCAAAAATGTCTACATAAGTAAAGTATTCCTTTAACAGAATTCGCCCCGACCAGAAATTTTGTCTATGTGTGTAGCAGAGTTGTCGCTGAAACAATTTGAATCTGACAAAAATAATAATAAATAAAGTGATGAGTCGAATTAAAGCAATGGAAATCAGACATTGTTTTTGAGTTGTAGTTCAACAAAATGACACCCTGGACTGGTTGCCAGCCAATCGCAGGGCACACAGAGACAAACAACCATCCACACGCACAAGCACACCTAGGGACAATTCGGAACGTCCAATTAACCTGCCATGCATGTCTTTGGAACGTGGGAGGAGACCGGAGTACCCAGGGAAGACCCACGCAGGCACGGGGAGAATATGCAAACTCCACCCATGAAGGACGGAGCATGGACTCAAACTGGAGTCCTCAAAACTGGGAGGCGGACGTGCTAACCACTCATCCACCGTGCTGCCCATCATGAAACATCCGGGACAAAAATGATGGTGTAAAGATTGAAGATCATTTGGCCAGAGGGACATTCAATCAAGCTGTGGTTAACCTAAAACGAAAAGACCAAGCCTCGTTTCCATCCATCTTCTACCGTTTATTCCATTCAGGGATACCAGGAGACGGTCCCAAATGACATTTGGAGAGAGACAGTGCACACCCTGCACACCTCGCAGCCTTATTAAACATGAACTGCATAAACAAAATGATTAACATTGCATTGCAGCATAAACAACGTAGGTTTACAAAAAGGAGTTCCAGACCCCAGACAATTTATCAAACAGCTGTTATGGTATACTAGACTTGAATATTGCACGGACAGGACACTGACTGAAGAGAATCTGACATTAAAGGTCCCATGCCACCATTTGTATTTTCTTTTTTAATCATCTTTGAAATCCTTTTATAGGGTTAGCAAGATCATTTCAAATGAGCAGGATGCCCCTTTTCAAGCTATTTTAGTTGGTAAGTAACAGTGTTGGGAATAATGGCATTTAAACTAATGGCACTCAGTTTTTGTTTTTTTCATAAACTGACTAATCTAAGTAATTATTCTCCCCATATTAGAAACGGCGCTATCGTTTTGTATGTGAAATGCGTTGCGTTACAATTCATTTATTAGTTTCAAGGCTTGAATTAAGCTACAAGAGGTGCCTTTGCGGAAATCTTGCTCTGAAAAAAAGTAATTCGCGCACAGTTCCAGGCACTTTTGTTGTCACAATAAAAGTGTCTTGACTGCTGAAATGTATAATGACTTTTATTTTGTAGGTGCCGCAGCAAGCGTGTCATGACGTGACAGACGTGTCTTCCTTTTGGACCTTAGCTTAGCATTTTAGCAAAGAGTCCTCGCCTGAAAGTCATTCATGAGTAACATTAATCAAAATAACTGTAGAAATTTGCCGAAAAACGAGCGATTTATTGACAATTCTGTTCCATCAAGAACCATTAACATCGCGACGCCACAAGCGCCGTGACTGCGAGATACTGCTGTTTGGTAAGTCATAGCGACACGCTCGCCTAGTGTAATTAACTAATTTGCTCCCAATAACGTGTAAATACGTTATTTTTTTTATGTTTTAAGTGTCCCAAAGACTTTATTTTTTATTTTTATGCTAGACCATACAGAAGGCTTTGATGCAGCCTCTCAACTGCAAAGAACGGTTGCAGAAATGGTAGTTATTACAAAAACAGCCAGCAGGTGGCAGCAGGGCAAAGGAGATCAACCATAGCCATGTAGAAAAAAAAAGCTCAATTACTTACAATTTTGAATAGATTTGTGAAAACCGATGAAACTTAGCTCCCTTCTAATGCTAATGTCATGGTTTGGGTTGGGTTTTTGTTATAGTTTCTTTGTTGATCACTTCAGTTGTTTTCCTTGTCAGCGTCTCGTTTTAGTGTGATCATGTTCACCTGTGCTTGTCATCCCACACCCTTGTGTTCAGCCAATCAGTTCCCTCACCCACGTGTGTCTTGTCCAGGTGTCACTTATTGTGTAATTAGTTTGTGTGTATTTAGTCACCTGTTTTCAGTTGAGTTCTTGTTGGTCCATTGTCGATTCCACGTTTTGCAGTTTCTCCCGTCTTGCCTTGTTATTTGAGTTTGCGTTGATTTAGGACTTTTGTTTTTGTCGTTTCCTGTCTGCACCTTGTGCACCACCTTATTTTTACATAAGTAATAAAACCCTTTTTTGTTTGTACATTGCCTCGGCCTCCTCACTCTGCCTCCCCTCCACTTGGGTCCTCAATCCCCCACAAACCTTGACAGCTAATTGCTGCAAAACGGAAACAGATAGGAACATACTTATTGTTTCCTGATGAAAGAAGAGACTTTAATCTTTCTTTTGATAGGTTCCATGCTTTTATAGCAATAGAACACAATATTCTGTGCAAATAATCTATTTTCCGACTGGATCTCTCTTCTCCTTAACACTCTTTGACTGCCACAGGTTATCAAAAAAAAAAAAAAAAAGCCCACAGTGCCAGCCGATTTCGAGCATTTGAACTCATCTTTCAAGGCAAAAAAAATATTGTTTGCCTTTACTACATATACAGTGTGGGTACTAAATGAAAGATCGCATTCCAGTCATCGTAATTTTACTAATCGCTATTAATCGTCTTTGGCAGTCAAAGAGTTAATTTGATTTAGAAAATGGCCTTCCTTTGATTGGTTCATTCCAGATATGTGGCTGTTCCTTGTATGTGGGCATCTTATAGCTACCATCTCTTCATTGTGTTGGCTGTTATGGAATTCCGCAGTCTGTTTTTTGTTCCATGCAGCTCTGTGGCAACGCTGCGCTGCGACCTTGCAGCCGCCAGAGGGACTGACCAATGTGGGTGAAATGTGACCGTGTCGCTTACCCCGGGTTTTCACTGGATGCGGTTGCGGTGCGGTTGCGGTGCGGTCCGGCGACGCAAGCAATTAGATTCCATTCATTCGAATGGTGCAGTTTACACCGCTTGCGGGTGCGTTGCGTGTCGACTGCGGAAGGCCTGCGGCGTGCCGCAAGCCTTCCGCAAGGATAGCCTATTTTCTATTTTTGCCGGACGCCGCAGCGGTAGGCCTCCGGCAAATGGCAAGCTAGCACAAAACACATCGAGCGGGACAGGAAGACCGAGGCAGTTTCAAAATAAATTTCCGGTTACCTTTCAGAATAAAATACTCGCCAGCTCCTATTTCGCAAGTTTTTCAGCAAAACGTGACGTGGGCGTCGCCGGGCCATGTGCTCATTCACGGTTTAGACACCAGCGAACATGGACGAGGAGAGGTTTATATTGGAGGTGGAAAACCACAAAATAATATATGACACGGCACATCCTTTTTATAAGGACTGTAATGTATTGTGAGTTTGATGTTCGCGATTGCTTGTTGTGCCCGTCTCGCTTGCCGTACTGAGCGGCAGCCGGACGGGGAAGACAGAAATAAAGAGTGGACCCGCACTGACCCGACTCTCGTTATTAATATACTTTACAAGGACAACCAAAAAAAGGATGCTGCATGGAATCTCATATCTTTCTGCTTCTCTGTTGAGCAGACTTTCTGTATGTTTGTCGTTGTGAAATGCCACATGATCGCGCGCGCGCGGTCCCGCGAGACACGTTGGGAAGTGGGCGGCGACGGAGCTGCCGGACCGCAGCTGTGCGGAGCCGGTGTGGATTGACAAAAAAATTGACCGGTCCGGAGCACGCAGTCAAGACGCACCGCACCGCAACCGCACCGCAACCGCATCCAGTGAAAACCCGGGGTGAGAACACAGAAAAAGCTATCCTCTGCTATATGCGGCAAAAACAGCACAATTCTGATTCCGAAATGCTTCGGTATACAAGATATAAATTTAGTTGTTTTTTTTTTTTTACATTCTTATTGGTCCTTCTTCTTTGTGTTTAGCGGCTTCCGATGGGGAGCATATGGTGGGAACTGCTCCACAGACCTGCAACGCTATTGACTGACGGTAGTGACCTTCGTCGGCCACCGGGTATTCCTGCTTCTGCGTGGCGAACTCAGCATCGAAATTTAGCACCGACATTTACAAATCTGAATGATTCTGGGAGAACCGAAATGCTAGTCGCAGTTCCACTTGGGTCTCGATACCTAAACCTAAAAATGAGCCACGATCCTACAACACAACGGTGCCAAATTTGTCTTTTGAAGACTATTGAATGCGAACACCAAACATTATAGTTATGCACAAACCAGAGGGCAAAAAATGATTATGATAGCATGGAACCTTTAAGAAATTCTTCTGGTTTTCATCAAAATACCAGGTGAAGCCAAATTTTATATCTTTGCATTGGGCACCAGTGTTGCAGTTACAATAAGAGTAGCTGCTGCGGCAGTGAAGCAATTACCAGCTAATCAGACAACCTTCTTCTTCTGGTTCTTCAGTATCGACAGCTGAAATGTTTTGGAAAGCGCTTTGTGGAGGTGGTTGCGGGGGCGGGCTAGTGGGGCAGCTGCGGCCAGGCCGGGCTGTTCGCATGAAGCCATGGTCCACGGGGTGATAGATAAAGCAATATGCTTTTTGTCGATGTTTGTTCTTCACACTCAGTGCCAGCTCTGTAGGGGCCAGGGGCCGAAGAACGTCATCTTCATAGATGCTGAGGATGAATGAATCTGGAGAACAGAAAGACCACTTTATTACACATCGAGAACGTATGTAACGGAAAGGACTATTCCTAGACATTATTCACAACCCAAGATATTTTGGTCCTGTGCTTACACTCAAGTATAGTAAAATACACAATGTATAATATTTGGACACCCGAGTATTATACATTTAGAAACTGTCATACTTCCATTATCCACAAGTTACACATACCTTGTTCAAAGCGTGCATCACATTGTTCAGTCAGCTGTTGGATTGTGGTGGTGGGAAGGATGCCAAAGGTTTTGGGATTGCTTCCGATATCTGGACAGCACACTGTCAAGAATTCCTGCACAACACCCATAAACACAAGGGTTACACCTAGCAATATTTATACAGTCTAAATAATATTGGAATCATGGAATTAGTGTGTTAATGTTTTAGGGATTCATAACTGCCTAGGCATATTTGGTTAATGTCAATTTGTGTAATTGCATTCCACAAGGCAACAATGACAATATTTTACTTAGAAAGCTATTTCCATCCATCCATTTTCTGTCGCTCATCTGGAGTTGGGTTACAGGGGCACCATCTCCAGCAGGGAATCCAAGACTTTCCCTTCCCCAGCCACTTCGTCCATCTCCTTCAGGAAAACCCCGAGACGTTCCCAGGCCAGCCAAGAGACATAGTCTCTCCAATGCGTCCTGGGTCATCCCCAGGGCCTCCTCGTGGTGGGACATGCCCGGAACACCTCACAAGGGAGGCATCCTAACCAGATGCCCGAGCCACCTCATCTGACTCCTCTCAATGCAGAGAAGCAGCAGCTGGTCTGAGTCCCTGGCAGATGACCGAGCTTCTCACCCTAGCGGGAGAGCCCGGACAGTATGCGGAAGTAACTCATTTCAGCCGCTTGTATCCTGAATCTTGTTCTTTGGGTCATGACCTACAGCTTGTGAACGAGACCCCAAGATACTTGAACTCCTTCCACTTGGACTAGGATCTCGTCCCCAGTCTGGGCATGGCACCCCACCCTTTTCCGACTGAGGACCACAGCATCAGATTTGATAGTTCTGATTTTCATCCCAACTGCTTCAAACTCAGCTGCGAAATGCTCCAGTGAGAGTTACATATTTTGTCTTCATGAAACCGACAGTACCACATCATGTGCAAAAAAAGCAGAGATGTAATACTGAGGCCACCATACTGGACCCCTCAATGCCCTGGCTGCGCCTAGACAGTCTGTCCATAATGGTTATAAATGGAATCATGATGAAGGGTTGCCTTGACGGAGTCCAACCATCACTGGGAACGACCAAAATGCAGACGAAATTCTGACATTGGTCGTATAGGAATCCAACAGCATCAAGGGGTTTGGAATACCCCATATTCCCAAAGCACTCCCCACAGAAGGTCCCTGGGGGACACAGTCCTTCCTTCTCTAAGGCCGCAAAAGACATGTATACTAGGTGGGAGAACTCCCATGCACCTTCCAAGACCTTGCCAAAGGTCTTGGAAGGTGTTAAGTCAAGTTGATTTTATAGCCCTTTATCATAAAAGAGTCTCAAAGGGCTTCACATGCCCACAGTTGACAAATATTAATCACAAGAGGGCAAGGAAAAACTGATTGATTGATTGACTGATCAACTCTAAACTCTTATTTCATTAAATGTATTTGTCCTAGATTGCCTGAGAGAAATATATCAATCTCAGCTTTAAAGTGTGTATTTTGGGGTTGCGAATATATGAAGGGTTTGTTTATACCTGAACAGCTCGTTGGTCCAAACTTTCTTGGTTGAGTGTGCGTCGTCTCTCCCAACGTTGGATGGAGTCCTGAATCTCCCTACTCAGCTGACGTGGAGCTGACTGCTGCTGGTCAAACGACTTAATATGCTCAAGAGCGCCGTACGTGGTCGTCAAATAATATGAACCTATATATAAAAAATTACAATCAGATTGTTGTCTGTGAAAGTGAACATACTGTATACGATACCTTCTCCTATTGTTATGGCGGGGTCCATCAACTCCATCATGTATTCCACATCCAGCATTAAATCTGACAGATTAGATCTCGCCAGGACATACATCATTACAGGCAGGAAGTCATCAGCTCCATGGGCCCGCCCTGTAAAATCATGTTTTCACCACATTAGAGGATAGTTGATTTACAGTAATTACATGCACTTCCTGGTAGTCTTGTCACGATACCAACATTATGACTTCAATACTATACCTGTATATAGGGCCTCAATATTGAGAATGAAACGATACTAGAGGGGAAAAAAAATCCTAACAATAAGAGCTGACAGCTAAACAACTTTATAGTAGTTAAATTATTTATACTAATCCTAAACAACTTTATAGTAGTCAAATTATTTATACTAATCCAGAATATTATAAGGATGCTAATTACAATTTTTGATCAAATAAAAATACATTTGGAACATTTGGAAACACTTCAGAACAATTGGACATAAAACATTTATCATTTTTAAACACAACATTATACATCAAGTACTGTACAAATGTTTTGGACCACCAAAAGAGTTGTTCTTTTACCGACATTATCCATCCGAGGTCGGGTCGCAAAGGGCAGCAGTTTTAGGAGGGAAACCCAGACCTCCCTCTCCCCAGCCACTTCAACCAGCTCCTCCGGCGGGATCCCAAGGCGTTCCCAGGCCAGCCGAGAAAAACATAATCTCTCCAGTGTGTCCTGGGTTGTCCCTGGGGCCTCCCGCCGGTGGGACATGCCCAGGGAGACGTCCTGGAGGCATCCGAACCAGCTGCCCGAGCCACCTCAGTTGGCTCCTCTCAACGCGGAGGAGCAGCGGCTCGACTCTGAGTCCCTCCCGGATGACCGAGCTTCTCACACTATCTCTAAGGGAGAGCCCGGACACCCTGCGGCGGAAACTCATGTCGGCCGCTTGTATCCGGGATCTTGTTCTTTCGGTCATGACCCACAGCTCGTGACCATAGGTGAGGGTGGGAACGTAGATCGACCGGTAAATCGAGAGCTCTTTCTTCACCATGACAGACCGATACAGAGTCCGCTTTACCGACATTATCTTCATCATATACTACGGTGAGGCAAAACAAGTATTTAATCAGTCACCGATTGTGCAACATCAAGTACCAGTACACTTCATCTCTGAGAGACTGACAAGCGGTGGCTGACAAATAATTCTTTGCCTCACTGTGTAGAACTAGAAAGCTACGTTTTTCATAGAACCCCACGCATCAATAATAATAATAATAAAAACATAGTGTTTTGTATTTGTGTTTGCTTATTTGTGATTGCTTGTTCATCTTTATGGTAGCAGGCAGGCTATGTTCTGGATGATGGGGAAAGAAATTGTGACTCATAATACATTAAAAAAATAAAATAAAAATACTATCTACGTTACATTGAAATTCATATAATTCCATATCTATTGTAATTGCTATCACACAGTGCAACTATGTGGCTGGGGGCAGTGTACTTTACTTCACTATAGTGACTCGTTTCGGAACAAGAATGCTTATGTCAAAATAATTCAGACATTTGACATGAAGGGATGTGCTTGAAATGATTCACAAATTAACTTGTAGATCTTCAAATATATGACTAATATATGACAAATATATGAATTCAGCATCAAAGTGCTTTTTAGCTCGAAGCACATAGCTTGGAACACGACTTGCAAACGACTTGCCCTGCCTGTTGGCAAAAGAAATCCAGACAACACTTGTGTGCGTCTCGTTTCTTCACAAGAAGCCACGCCCGTTTTGACACAGTTAAGCCATTTTGCTTTGTTTTGTTTTAGTTTTAGTTTTTTTTTTAAATATACTGCTACTTAAAAAGGAGTAGAGTAGTGAAGACTGGGGTAAGTAACCATTTAAAACAAAAAAAAAATGAACATATGAATAATGTTTTGGGGGGAAAGATTCCATTTAATGGAATCTCTGACGGATGATACGAGCCATATGCCAGAAGTGGTTAGTAGGGATGTAACAATATCGAAACATCACAATACGATATTATCACGATATGAAGCTCACAATATGATAATTATTACGATACTGTGAGGAGGTTGGCGAAAAATGAAAAAAGCACTATATTGTGATTTTGCACATAACAGCAATGCATATAAACAATAAGACTTAATATTACGGCACTTACTTGCTACTGCATGCACATATTGAGTTCCTCCACATATCGACTCAATTCACAAGTATATTACGGTCCCCTTCATCTGATGATTAGTGTGGTTTTTAAACATAGAAGGGCCAAAACATGCCTTATGAAAATTATCTGCACTAAAAAAAAAAAAGAGCACCAGAGGGTGCTAGAACTGCACAAATGGAAATCAACCTGACTTTTTTTTTTTTTTTTTGGTAACAGATGTACTGTTTTTAATATCACAACATGACGATGATGATATTGTGGCAGTTTTTATATCGTGACATGATATTGCCGTTATTGTTACATCCATAGTGGTTGGACAAAAAAAGTTTTTCACTGATGAAAGTACATGTAAAGACCAAAGTATAGTACATAATTTGCTTTATACATCCATTTGACATTTATGAGCTATGGAATTGTGCCTTTTAGCTAGCATAAAAGTGTACAATTTTGCATGTCGCCCTCTTAAAATAATTGCCCAAATCATTTTTCTTTTTGCAAAAATTTTTATTTTTTGCCTAAATCATCTCCTCATTGATGCAAATGGTTCAATTTTTTTGTTGTGTTTCTTGAAAAATCAGAAAAAGGACTTAGGCGATTATTTTAAGAGGGCGTCAATATGGTAGCCTTGGGGTAATTAAGCAACATGGTCAGGGGCAGGTAGCTCAACTTACCCCATTTATTTTGGCTGTATAGCAATGTAATATTGTAAAAGTAAGCTCCACTCATATAGGAGAAAGCAACTTATGAATAGCTTCCCACTGTATAGTGACCACTGTCCCTGTTAATATTGTAACTGCCTCATATGTAGTTCAAGGGTGACATGATCTTCAATCGCTTTCTTCCAAGTGGCAACAGGATGCAAATATATTCAAGCGCTGCCATTGGCCACACCTCTGCCCAGCCACTCCACACACACACTGTTTTTGTTAAATCCAATCTTTTTATGTATGCATTTATGTATTTGTTTAAAACGTATTTTTGCACAAAAGTGTATCTGCCATTGTGGGAGTGAACACAGGCCATTTCAATCTTCTCTGTCCAGGACCTTCTGAATCAGTCATTCTGCCTGATGCAACTATATTCGCAGTGCGATTGTTTCTCCCAATCCGATTTCAAAGTCGTACTGCCTCAATGACACATAATTTTTGCAGTGTGTTTGGTGACTAATTAAAAAGCAAACAAACAGACAAACAAACTGTGTGCATTTGTTGGAGTTTTGTTGACACTTACCAGGACAGCTGACAGACATGGAGTCATAGATGATTTTACAAGCCTTTAGCAGTAGCTCAATCTTCTTTGGAGGAGAGTATTCAAGATGCAGATTACTAAGTTTCACACTAATCTTCTCCATAGCTGAAGCTTCCGGGACGGCGGTGGTGACTCCCAGAGCTGTGGTGGTACTGCCCAGAACTATGGACTAATTTATTCAAAATTGCACAGACCGGATTTAATAAAGCAGTTGAGCATGTGATTATGAAGCTGCAGAGATAAATAACAATATGTTGTTGTACCTGGTTCTGTGCCAGTTGCTTCAGGCTGCCATTGTTTGTGTGCAGTTTCTCCAGATTGCCGTAAATAGGCTCCCGAAGTGGCTTCAGTACACTCTTACACAGAACTGCTTCCACTATGCTGTCTGCAAGGTCATGATAAACAAGTTACCCTCAAACGGTGACTTTGTGAGAGGGACATCACATGCTTTCTTCTTCATCTCCATATACTCATAACACATCTTGATCAATTTATTACCATTCAGGCCTTGCTGATATTGAATACTTCTTTATCTGGTGTGAAAATAGGTGTGTATAGTGTTGTTGCAAATAAGACCGAGCGAGCGCTAAAGCTAGCCTATACACATGGCATACCCAGTTTGTCTTGCGAACATTGATGCTGTGGCTCAATCATGGCCTGCAGTTCAGAACTCTGCAGCAGGTAATTCTTCAACTGAGTCATCATCTGCCTGATCTCCTGTAACAGCTCAGTGGAGGTGGAGTGGTTGGACATGGTCTCAAGGGTGAACGCCCGGTGCTCTTTCACCTACAGATCACACATGAAAACTCCACTCCATTCTTTGCCTTGGATGTTTTGGAGACATGAACATGACCATATTTGAAGGTTAAGCATTTACCAGGTTTCCAAAATAGCTCAGCGGGTCTCTAGCCAGCTCCACAATGCGTTGTGAGAGGCGCCGGTCGTGACTGATGAGGCCGGTAATAACGGTAGACAGGCGGGAACGAGCTTTGCCCAACATGATGGTGGTTGGCGTCCGCTTCATTTTGCTGCCACGATTCTCGGACGGGTTACTAAAATGAGGGTTACAGTCAAGTTCGTCCTTACACTATATTTGTCCACTATTGATTAGCACCCAAACATGACAAGTTTGATGTCATGTCAACAACGGAATAAGTAATAAGTAAAAATAATAGGAATGATTATGTCCAATTATTTTGCAACTTTTCCAAAAAAAAAAAAAAAAAACTACGTGCATTTTCTATGCTTGTCATTTTAAGAGAATTGGCCTTAGACAAGCCGGTCGACAAACACTTGTTGATTTAATAAAGTTCAAGCAAATTATGATTGGCAGTCAAGTCTGTGAAGTTTGACTTTGTTCCAAAATGTTTAAAGGGGCTGTCTACCGGTTTCACTCAGGAAAATGCACTTTTTAAATACAGGATTTAAACAAACTAACTACTTCTCAATTTTTAGATATGGGCTTTTCATAACGTGTGGGGGTGATTTTGTCCTAAACCCCCACACCCCCAGCCTGTATTTTGCCATTTTGTGTTGGTTTTGTAAACAGCGGGACGTTTCTGTGGAAACCAGCCAATCACAGAGCGGGGGGTGGCGTGTGGCAAACGGGGCCGGGCGAATGTGTCAGCTACGTGACGTCACTCCCGCGGCAATTTGAAAGCACGCACGGATTATTATTTTTTCACTCACTCACTCACAGAAGCTTACAGGTGTGAATGAGTGAGTGAAAAAAAAAAATCCGTGCGTGCTTTCAAATTGCCGCGGGAGTGACGTCACACAGCTGACACGTTACACCCCCCACCGCTCTGTGATTGGATGGAGGGTTGTAAACACTGTCTTTCCACAGAAACGTCCCGCTGTTTACAAAACAAACACAAAATGGCCAAATACAGGCTGGGGAAGGTGGGGGTTTAGGACGAAATCACCCCCACACGTTATGAAATTGAGAAGTAGTTTGTTTGTTTAAATCCTGTATTTAAAAAGTGCATTTTCCTGAGTGAAACCGGCAGACAGCTCCTTTAATTGCAAAATAATTCACTTCCTTGATGTTGTTTCTCTTCTAATTCAGCCACCCCCACTTCATTTTCTGTACTGCATATTTTCATTAGATCGCGGCGGGTGAGCTGGAGCTTATCCCAGCAGATATTGGGTTAAACTATGCCATGGGCAGGTCATCAGCCAAGCGCAGCTCTAATTCATCATGCTGTAATTTATTTATCTAGATATGGTATTTGTTGTAAAATATCTTAAAATGAGCAACTCCCCCATGATGAAAACAAACGCTGAGGCAGACCTGCCAAATCCGAAAGTCCTGAAAAACTGTGATGGACTTGAACCGCAATTGTATCATTTTGGAATTAATTTTGGGACCAAGCAAAGTTTACAAATTACTGTATAGATATACACATATTATTTGAATTATTTTAGTCCTGATGCAACTAATACACAATGAATATTTGTTGCAGAAATGTATGAATGAATTAACGTGGTGATTGCAAACTCTTTGAGATCTCTCTTGAAATGTAAAGTGCATTACAAACCAAATGTATTATTATTATTATTATTATTATTATTATTATTATTAATTATTAATTATTGTCTCCCAGCATTCAGTTGTGCCAGACCTACTTATGGCTTTGGTCTTGCTCCAGGTTCATCTCTCCTTCTTCTTCAGTGCTGCTGTTAGAGCAAGAGTCGGGATCTGCGCCGAGCATGGCGCCCCCCTGTGGAGCGTACAGTGACACGTCTGGCCTTTGTGCCTGGGAGGGAGGGCCGAGTTTTGACACAGAATTCTGATTGGCCGCCCGGCCGTCAGGCCTGTCTGGTGACGGCGGTTTCTTCCTTGGTTGAGGTACCGGTCGACTGGGTCGCTTCACTAAAATTTGCGGACCAAATTGTTGTTTGTCCTCGTCTTTGTTCTTGCTCGCAACTCGTTCTCTACCTCTACTGTTTGACAGTTCGACACCCTCACCCAACACACATGCTTTGTCTTCTTCTCTCAGTCCTTCTCCTTCCTTTTCTGGTCCCGTCGCAGGTTTTTGGCCCTTGTCGCCACCATCTGTACTGTTCCTGGAAGAATTGCGGCGCAGGGGAGCAGGACGCAGCGAGGGCATGGCTCGACTCTGCGGGGGAACAGGAGGCCGTAATGGAGGAGGTGATGTCAATGCTGTCTTCCTCTCTTCTTTGTCCCCTCCCGCCACCCTTCCTTCCTCTTTTCTGTCAGCTGCAGAGGTCAATGGTGACTTTTTTTCCAAGGGGGGAGATGAGAATAGCAGGCCCATCCCAGAGCCTGATCCCAGGCTGGGGGGTCTGGGAGGAGGCCGCTTGAATTTCGTGTCCTGGTTAGAAAGGAGATTTTTGACCTCTTTGTTTTCCTTCTGGCTGGATTCCCCATTGAGCAAGTAGGAAATGATGCTTTTAGGGGTGTTGATTTGTAGTTTGGACTCTTTTGGCTGCTTGGTTGCTGTCTCTGCCAAAGTGATCGGGTTGATATACAAATGAACCGTGTTGGGGCTCGGATCCAAAACTAGGTCCTGTTTTTTCATCTTCTGATTCATGTCGGATGTCCAAAAGTCTGCAATACATACAATGGAAAATGCGTAATAGTTACTCTAGTCATCTATTTCTAATATTGCATGTCCTAATCATGTCTCGAATAGACAACAGACAAAAGTTTAGAAAGTTTAGTGAAGAGTATGTTTGGAAAATAAAACAAGCAAACCTTATATTGATGGCTGTGGCAGTATTTATATGTCCTGTTTTTACAAATATGTAAAAAGTATCTAAAGTCTTTGTATGTTACAACTTTTCACTTCAGTCACTGTTGATGTAATTCCACCCCAACTTAGTCCATCCTAAATGGTACACTACAAACAGCAGATGTCTACGATACCTGCACCCATGGCAGAGATGATCTCCAGCTCCTCTTTCTGTGTTGCCATTGAAATGGCCTGTGGCAATTTCAGTGGTGCAGACAGGATGTCCCTAGTTAGATTCAACAAACAACGTTATGTCATTCTTAAGAAGTAACAACAGTAACAGTAACAGTTTGGATAAGGTATGCAGATTGGTAAAAATGATATCATTCATGCGTGTGAAAAAGAAATGATTGTGAAATACTTGGATACGGGTTTTTTTCATTTTCATATCATTTCATCAATAAACGGTAAAGACATTGAATTTAATTTTCAAAATTGATTAATTTTACTGACATGAGTATTTTAATTATTTGCAGTTGTTATCATTCAAAACACAATAATTATTTCTCTTTATTTCTATTTTTGAATTGCAGCATGTTTTCTGAGGATACTGATTACATTTTTGATAGGATTTTTTTTACACGAAAGAAAAAGCGTCTGTGTCTTCAGAGATCTTTTTTTTTTTTTGTTCTTTGACAAAGGGCCCTTTTATGTAACTTGAGTTGTCTTTACCATTCATGTGACTGGAGGTTGTTGCAATACAACAGAGGGATCTGTGATTTCAAGTGGCAGCCATTTTGCATGCACACGACAAGAGTCAGTCAATTTGTCAAACCTTACAGCAAGGCAAAAGTATGCAACTTCACCAACAACTCAATCTTTCAGCAACCAATGATTGCTAAATTACTTAATATGAGCTGTGCCTTTGTACTCTTTCCCCACATTTTGTGCATCTTCCCATGAATGTGCTTCTATCTGTGCATATGCGCGTCACCTGCTGACACAGTAGAAGGAGATGAGTTTGTAGATGTCATCAAAAACCAGAGCCGAACCATCTAAGTGAAGAACTGTGAGAGAACAATCACACGCTGGTTATGCAATGGCCACATTATTGTAAATGCATTTAATAAGAAGGTACACATACAGGTCTTGTGCTGTTTGACCTTCACGCAGTGTACTGGCATTGCTTCCTGCTCCTCAGGCAGGCGCACTGACAGCATCATGTCCTGCTCCTCTGTGCTCTGAACCAGGAAGACCTGCAAGTGCCAGTCAAACATTATGCAATGCATGATAGCCTAGCTGTAGAAAGTTTGCAGCTAAGCTAACTAGCTGGGGAGACGTTCTTTTTAGGACAAATGGTTTTCTTTCGTTTTTGGCCATGCTGATGACGTAAGAAAGAAGATAGAGGTTTGATGCATTGAAGAGATGGGCTTCATTTAGACCAGGGGGGTCCAAACTTTTTTGTTTGAGGGCCACATACAGAAAAATGAAAGGGCCACTTTGAATTTATCAGACTTAAATTTTTTAAACATGCTAAAAATCAATCAAGTAAGCAATTATATATTGTTTATATTTTCTGCCGAATTTAATAAAGTTGAAAATAGTTAAGCGTTTTTCCAAATTTTGGGGTGGCCCACAGCCCAAATAGAAGTTCTGTCTGAACAGCAGCTGAATCCCATCAACATTCAGAACCAAAGCAAGAGCAAACGGTTGTAAGCTTCTAATGTTTAATTGGATTCGATTTGAAAGCGCTATATAAATAAAGATGTCTTGACTTGACTTATTCACCAAAGTTTTTTGAAGAGTAATTGTGTTAGTTGGAAATAATTTATTTCTATCTTTGCATATTTAGAATAGCTCTACACAAATTAATTATTGTTAGTGGCACCTACTTTTTTTTTCACACCCTCCCCTGTCACTCTGTTCACCTCCACCCTATTATATGTATTTTTTTTTTTTAACTTAACCTTTCGGGCCGTGTCAAATGTCATTTTTATAAGTATAGAATATGATGAGACTGAAGATGAATGTTGGGCCGCAAATGGCCCCCCGATCCATAGTGTGAACACCACTGATTTAGACCATAGGTGTAAAACTCAAGTCTTGGGGCCCGCCATATCATTTTACAAAGTGGGAAAAAAAAAAAAACGGTCTTCTCAAAATGAGGGATTTCAGCCCTGCCGACATTGAAATTGCTGTAACTTGGTCAATTTTTGAGGTACTTTCATGTCTTATATGTCATTTTAAAGGGAATTAAAAGTAGAATGAGTAGAATGAATCATTTTCGGAGACATTATACATTTGATTACAGCGCTTACAGTACTTTCTAATCTCAACATTTTTGGTAAAAGACAAAAACGTTATGTGCGAGTGTCTCACCCCTGCAGACTCATCTCCCAAGATGCACGTGATTTGTTCTTGGCTGAGTCCTTTGGTGAGCCAGACAGAACTGCTCCCCACCAAGAGATCTACAAGGCTTAGCATTGGTGTTGGAGAGAGCGGCAAGATGGCAGGAGGAGAAGGGAGGCAGGAGGAGGGCGAGGTTGACACTGCCTGGGGTGAGGGTGATGAGAGGTGAGTCAAGCAGGGAGTAGGCTCAGCCTTGAGAGAACTCTGTAGGAGAAGTGTCGGGGAGAGCGGCTGTGGGAGAGATGGAGGAGGTGGATTGGAGGGCAGCGGCGAAGTCGGCTTGGAGAGAAAAGGGAGTGACGGAGGAGTGGTTGGAGGTAGAGGAGGTCGAGAAGGGATTTGGGAGGACTTAATAGCTGGAGGAGGCGGCTTGGGTCGACATGGCCTTGAAGGGGGGAGGGAGGAGATGTCGTGAACTGTCAGAGAGTCCGTGTGACTGTAAAGGACAAAGAGAAGGTTAGAAATTCATGCAAGTCAACTTCACTTTGCCTCAGGAGGCAACTGAACCCGTTTTCACTTTCACCTCGACATTTTCAGATTTGCGTGAATGTTATGTCATAAGAGATATATTCATTTATAGCAAAACTGATAACATTTTTGAAATGTTTACGCTTCAGGATTAAAACTGCATGGTGAAAGTTTCCTCTCCAAATTAGTAGTCGTTTATGTAAACCTTCCAAACATCTCCGAGCCGTTGTAAACACATCCACACTGTTTCTTATTCATAAGAGTAACAGAAACAACATTTTCACCTGAACACATGACTAACAAATGATTCACTATTAACTCCATTTAGGCTCGACTAGTCACAACACATTTGATACATTTCAGTTTTGTTATTAAATGCATGCTGTGTCTGAGGACATATCTGGCACTTAATCACTTATCGGTAACTTAAAAAAAAAAAAAAAAAAAAAAGCTTATGTGAAAAAGGTGATCATGGAGACTGAAAATCGTTTTATCATAATCCCAGCACCACCACCACCTCAAAAATCTTATCACCATAAGCACCTTGAACCATGATTTGCTTTTAAAATATTTTAAGTAATCAACTTGCAGCTCAGTTTGCGGGCATTCTCATTACGCTCTCAGATTGAGGAAGTAGATCATGTTTACTGTTCAGTGGTTCACAAATGGGAGTACGTGAGATTTTAAAATACATTTTAAAAATAGCACACATGCAAAAATTCTTTAAAAATAATTATTAAATTACATGTATGTGAATATTTAAGAAAAATATAAGTTCATAAAATGAATTTTATATTCAATAGGCATGTCAAATTCCACATAGAACCATCTATCAATCATTTCAAAATTTGATTTAAAACATCATGGAATGTCACCTCTCTGACAGGGAAGGAGCCCGAGGTGGTTTGTGAGGCCGAGAGGTTCCGACTAGACAAAGTCAGACTCGCCTCCACACACATCTTGGGCTCTGGTACCAGTCCTCTCGAGAGGGGTTGGACTCTCTTCCACTCTGGAGTTGCCCACGGTGAGAGGCGCAGAGCAGGTGTGGGCATACTTTTTGCCCCCCCGGATCAGCGCCTGTACGTTGGGGGTTCACCTCTGTAGACGAGAGGGTAGCCTCCCTCCGCATTCGGGTGGGGGGTCGGGTCCTGACTGTTGTTTGTACATATGCACCAAACAGTAGTTCAGAGTACCCACCCTTTTTAGAGTCCTTGGAGGGTGTGCTGGAGAGTACTCCCCCTGGGGACTCCCTCGTCCTGCTGGGGGACTTCAACGCTCACGTGGGCAATGACAATGAGACCTGGAGGGGCGTGATTGGGAGGAACGGCCCTCCAATTGGAACCCAAGCGGTGTTCTGTTATTGGACTTCTGTGCTCGTCACGGATTGTCCATAACGAACACCATGTTCAAACACAAGGGTGTCCATATGTGCACTTGGCACCAGGACACCCTAGGCCGCAGTTCGATGATCGATTTTGTAGTTGTGTTGTCGGATTTGCGGCCGCATGTTTTGGACACTCGGGTGAAGAGAGGGGCGGAGCTGTCAAATGATCACCACCAGGTGGTGTGTTGGCTCCGATGGTGGGGGAAGATGCCTGTCCGACCTGGCAGACCCAAACGTATAGTGAGGGTTTGCTGGGAACGTCAGGCAGAATCCCCTGTCAGAAAGAGTTTCAACGCCCACCTCCGGCAGAACTTCTCCCTTGTCCTGGGGGAGGCGGGGGACGTTGAGTCCGAGTGGAATATGTTCCGCGCCTCCATTGTTGAGGCGGCCGATCGGAGCTGTGGCCGTAAGTTGGTCGGTGCCTGTCGCGGCAGCAATCCTCAAAAAACGCTGGTGACCAGCAGTAAGGAATGCCGTCAAGCTGAAGAATTAGTCCTATCGGGCCATTTTGGCCTGTCAGACTCCGGAGGCAGCTGACAGGTACCGGCTGGCCAAGCGGAACGTGGCTTCGGCGGTTGCTGAGGCAAATACTTGGACATGGGAGGAGTTCGGTGAGGCCATGGAAAATGACTTCCGGATGGCTTTGAGGAAATTCTGGTCCACCATCTGGTGTCTTAGGAGAGGAAAGCAGTGCACCATTAACACTGTGTATAGTGGAAATGGGGTGCTGCTGGGGACGTCGTGAATCAGTGGCGGGAATACTTCAAAGACCTCCTCAATTCCACCGACACGTCTTCCTTTGAGGAAGCAGAGTCTGGGGACTCTGAGGTGGGCTCTCCTATCTCTGGGGTCGAAGTCACTGAGGTGGTTGGAAAGCTCCTCGGTGGCACAGCCCCGGCGGTGGATGAGATCCGCCCGGAGTTCCTAAAAACTCTGGATGTTGTGGGGCTGTCGTGGTTGACACACCTCTACAGCATCGCGTGGACATTAGGGACTGTGCCTCTGGATTGGCAGACCGGGGTGGTGGTCCCCCTTTTTAAGAAGGGGGACCGGAGGGTGTGTTCCAACTACAGAGGGATCACACTCCTCAGCCGCCCTGGTGAGGTCTATTCAGGGGTGCTGGAGAGGAGGGTCCGTCGGGAAGTCGAATCTCGGATTCAGGAGGAGCAGTGTGGTTTTCGTCCTGGCCGTGGAACAGTGGACCAGCTCTACACCCTCAGCAGGATCCTCAAGGGTGCGTGGGAGTTTGCTCATCTAGTCTACATGTGTTTTGTGGATTTGGAGAGGGCGTTCGACCATGTCCCTCGGGGAGTCCTGTGGGGGCTGCTTTGGGAGTACGGGGTACTGGGCCCCCTTATACGGGCTGTTCGGTCCCTGTACGACCGTTGCCAGAGTTTGGTCCGGATTGCCGGCAGTAAGTCGGATTCGTTTCCAGTGAGGGTTGGACTCCGCCAAGGTTGCCATTTGTCACCGGTTCTGTTCATAACTTTTATGGACAGAATTTCTAGGCGCAGCTGAGGCGTTGAGGGGGTCCGGTTTGGTGGCCTCAGCATTGCATCTCTGCCCTTTGCAGATGATGTGGTGCTGTTGGCTTCATCCAGCCGTGATCTCCAACTCTCACTGGAGCGGTTCGCAGCTGAGTGTGAAGCGGTTGGGATGAAAATCAGCACCTCCAAATCCGAGACCATGGTCCTCAGTCGGAAAAGGGTGGTGTGTCATCTCCGGGTCGAGGATGAGTTCCTGCCCCAAGTGGAGGAGTTCAAGTATCTTGGGGTCATGTTCATGAGTGAGGGTAGGATGGAGCGAGAGATCAACAGGCGGATCGGGGCAGCGTCTGCAGTTATGCGGACTCTGTATCGGTCCGTCGTGATGAAGAAAGAGCTGAGCAAAAGGCAAAGCTCTTGATTTACCGGTCGGTCTACGTTCCAACCCTCACCTATGGTCACGAGCTGTGGGTCGTGACCGAAAGAACGAGATCCCGGATACAAGCGGCCGAAATGAGTTTCCTCCGCAGAGTTTCCGGGCTCTCCCTTAGAGATAGGGTGAGAAGCTCGGTCATCTGGGATAGACTCAAGAGTCGAGCCACTGCTCCTCCGCGTTGAGAGGAGCCAGCTGAGGTGGCTCGGGCATCTGGTTCGGATGCCTCCTGGACGCCTCCCTGGAGAGGTCTTCCGGGCATGTCCCACCGGCGGGACGACCCAGGACACGCTGGAGAGACTATGTCTCTCGGCTGGCCTGGGAACACCTTGGAATCCCGCAGGTGGAGCTCGTTGAAGTGGCTGGGGAGAGGGAAGTCTGGGTTTCCCTCCTAAAGCTGCTGCCCCCGCGACCCGACCTCGGATAAGCGGAAGAAGATGGATGGGTGGATGGATTTCTAGGTGCAGCCGAGGCTTTGAGGGGGTCCGGTTTGGTGGCCTCAGCATTGCATCTCTGCTTTTTGCAGATGATGTGGTGCTGTTGGCTTCATCAAGTCGGGATCTCCAACTCTCACTGGAACGGTTCACAGCCGAGTGTGAAGCGGTTGGGATGAGGATCAGCACCTCCAAATTCGAGACCATGGTCCTCAGTCGGAAATGGGTGGCATATGAGGGCATAATGGAGCGGGAGATCAACAGGGGGATCGGGGCAGTGTCTGCAGTGATGCGGACTCTGTATCGGTCCGTTGTGGTGAAGAAAGAGCTGAGCCAGAAGGCAAAGCTCTTGATTTACCGGTCGATCTACGTTCCAACCCTCACCTATGGTCACGAGCTGTGGTTCGTGACCGAAAGAACGAGATCCCGGATACAAGCGGCCGAAATTAGTTTCCTCCGCAGCGTGTCCGGTAGGGCTGGGTATTGCCGCCAACCTCACGATACGATACGTATCACGATACAGGGGTCACGATACGATACGTATCGCGATACATAGGTATCCCAATACTTGATCTTCAAGGCGATACGTATCCCGATATTTCACATTCATTTACTTGCATTTTATAATAACAGTCATATGTACACCTAAAGGATATGTTTATTATGCTGGATGACAAAAAATGTTTTTGGTAGTAGCTCTTCTGGTTTACCAGCAAGTGGCATGCCTGGTCTAAAATGTGTGCAAAGCAAGGAGCAGCTTTCACAGACACACCGGGAAAATTTATTAATAGGCATGAGCCGATATGAGTAAAAATATCAAATTATTAAAATTACAGCTCTAAAATGTGCTTATTTTGAAATATTTGGGGAAATAAAAACAGCATTTTTTCCATGTAACATTCTATTTCGTTTTTTAAACAAAATATACGAAAATTGGTACATTAATATACATGTGCAATGTTAAGTTTATAAGTAAATTAATGTTGATATTCTTCCTCTGCTTTAATTTTTCTTAGCCAAGACACAGTGTCGGATCACTGGTGAGCTATTTTTGCATTAATTGAAGGCAATTAACTTCAAAGACACTTCTGGTTTTTATTTTTTTAGGTACAATGCAAGTTTGCAAAGGCAAACGTTAAGTGCCTATTTAAAGTTAATGAGCAATATCGATTCTGACGCCTGCGTATCGATACGTGTATTGTAATGAGGCCCGCAACAATATATTGCCGTATCGATTTTTTGAGCACACCCCTAGTGTCCGGGCTCTCCCTGAGAGATAGGGTGAGAATCTTGGTCATCCCGGAGGGGCTCAGAGTCAAGCCGCTGCTCCTCCGCGTTGAGAGGAGCCAGCTGAGGTGGCTCGGGCGTCTGGTTCGGATGCCTCCTGGACGCCTCTCTGGAGAGGTCACGCCGGAGAGACTGTCTCTCTGCTGGCCTGGGAACGCCTGTGGAGCTGGTTAAAGTGGCTGGGGAGAGGGAAGTCTGAGTTTCCCTTCTAAAGCTGCTGCCCCCGCGACTCGGATAAGCGGTAGAAGATGGATGGATATATGAATGGATACTTTTCCACCAAAGTACGCCATTTACTGCTCATTGTAGATTAAAAAAATATTGCTGTCACCTGGGCTGCCTTTTGCCATGTTTTGTAGCACATTACGTACATATTGTATGTAACATATGCATCTGATGTTGTCATCTTCATCATTCGCATAAAAGAAAATAAATGTAAATTTAAATAACTATATCTTATAGTTACAACTTTGAACTTGAGTTTATAATAAAAATAAATGGATATAAATCAGAGGTGCAGTACATTTATGCCATGGCAAGCATTATGGCACTACTTTTGTAAAATGCAACCTTTCATTACCAAAAACACATTTGCCACTCTCAAATATTTTTAGCCACTGCATGTTTAAAGGGCCTGTCAGTAGGTTTGACAGTTTCTGTTAGTAAACGAACCGTTTCTGTTTGTAAACAAACAATTCAAAATGGGCGCCTCCCATGGCTCAACCCACACGAGCTCAACGTTCACACCCCCTGCCTCTGCCCACCGCCCCCTGCCTCTGATCACTCTAAGCACTCTACTCATAAACAAACAACCCGTCTGCCTACACGCCCCCCGCCGCTCCAGCCACGCCCACTCCCAACCCCCGCTCTGCGATTGGGTGGAGGGGGAAACAACCGTCTGTCCACAGACACCACCCAGAAACGTCCCGTTGTTGACAAAATAAACACAAAATGGTAAAATATAGGCTGGAGGTTGGGGGTAAATTAAAAAAATCACAACCATACATTAACTTAAGCCTAGAGGAGTAGACTGAGAAGGAGTTAAAGTGTGTGCATCCTGTATTTAAAAAGTGCCTTTTCCAGAGTGAAACTGGCAGACAGCGCCTTTAATATATCTCATCGGAAAAGTGGAGAAAAAAATGTTATATAGTGAAGAACACTGTATTTCTTGTATTGTTTACCATCACCATCTAACAAGTATAAATTAAAACCTGCCAAGCACAATGGTGTCAAATTCAAAAGGTAAGCTAAGCTGATGTATTTGCACAAATTAGCATTATCAGCATTAGCTTTTAGTAAATGACACATTCTTGAATGTTCAGGAACGTATGCGGTGTGTGTTTGAGTTTGACCACGTGGTGGTGATGTGTTGCCTCCATGAGTGAAATTGTCAGGTTTTCTTTGCTATCGCTTGCTTTTCTTGTCAGACTCTCTCAGCTGTTTGAGAACAAGAAAACTCGTCGCAACGCCCTAGCTCCGCCCCTGGTAACTGTGGTAATGACATTCTTTTGGCCTCGTGCGAACAGTGACTCATTTGCCTGAGACAGAACCAATCGACGCTCAAAAAATAAGCAATTTCAAGTGGTATTTTACAAGACGATATTAAGTGTGCTGTAATTCTTTATAAATATCAGAACGCTCTCACTAAGAAACTGTTTTTACTTGCTTGCATGCAATTTTAGTCTTTGCATATCATCTGATTAAATTCAGCAATACCACAGCAGCAAAGATATCATGCTAGTGATTCTAGTTATTATGATTAATGAAATGGAAACACTCTTTAAATAAACCACAATAATTTTCTGGGGTTAAAATGTTGAATATGCAGCTATGATTCAACGAGTCCCTTAAAAATAATTAGTTCACATACATTTGATACACTATCAACAAAGCTCTCAAGTTGTCACATGCTGCAAACATCGATTTAAACAATCCAGTACTTGTACTTTACAAGATTTCTTTCTTTGACCTGCAAGTGAGGGTCGAGCTCTAGAGTGGAAGACGTCAGGGTCAAAAGCGCTCGCATATTTTGAGTGCATAAAGAACCAAACTAAGTTCATGTGAGGATTTCCACAAAGTTGATTCAGTGGCCTTGGTAGAAATCACGTTACAAAGCTGATCCAAGGAAAGCAATATTAAAATGTAACAGGCATGAATTTATCTTTTTGTAGCCACTGACCTATTTATTAGTGAGGGAGGCACATCTGTTTTTCCTGCTGTGGCTTGCTGACGTCCACCCCCCGACTGCTTCTTCCCTTCTTACACTTACAACAGCTCACTACCTTGCCCAAATACTCTTCCTTACTAGATTTTCAAGCAACTCACTGCTCCCAAACTCACCCCGTTTCCTGAGAATCAACGCTGGCTTCCATCATAAACGACTCAAGTTGACTGTTGAACTGCTCCGTCTCTTTTTCTTTTCACTCTCAGCTTCACCAAATCCCGCCTTCTCTCTGCCCTGCACCCTCCCTGGTTCTTCCTCCTGTTGAGTCCAACAGGACTGAATAAGGCAAAATAAGGGGAAAATATCTGTATGTGTCAGCTGTGGCCTCAACTTCCTGTGCTGTAAGACAGGAAGAGGCAGAGAACTGTGGTCAAGTTTCCTCTGCACTCTTGGCTTTGTAATTAATGGCATATTTATTATAATATTAGAAAATGTCATTATTTTTTTCCCCGCCCCTTCATGCAATCTCTTCTCATTGCATCAAATCAAAGGCACACTCACACATCCACACACACACACACGCACATATACAGTATATAGTACTGTATGTCTCACCTTCTGTATAATGTGTTTTACATATTCAGCAGTTGCTTGTCCACACTCCTCCTCGTCTCCTCCCCCTCCTTTAAAGGCTTCCAGATGGATACAAACTCACACTGTGGAATGTAAAACTTCATGTTTCTCTCTCACTTCAACTTCTCTGACGCACCCTAATCATTTGCTATTGTCTGCTTTCCTTTTTAACTCTTGCTTTTACATTTAAAGCAATGACTTTCAGTTCTGGGTTCCTCCTCCTGCTCCGCTGATTTCAAAGAGGTTCTGACAAACAGGGATTTTGGACACTGGCTTTGTAACCCTAACCTAAGATAAAAGTAAGACACAGTCCTGCTTCAGTGCACACAAGGTATGGAGGACTAAAACGGCCAAATTTCAAAATAAATAAATGGCTAAATACATAAATAAATAAATGACAAAAAGTGAAAATAAAAACGGATACAAAAAATATCATTTGAAAATTATATAAAAATATATATTATATATATATATATATATATATAAATATAAATTTTTTGAATTATATATTTTTCATATTCGTTTTTATTTTCACTTTTAGTCATGTATTTATTTATTTATTTATTTATTTTGAATTTTGCCAGTTTTGGTCCTCCATACACAAGCAGGCTCTCTATGCTTTATTTGCTCTTTGGATTGCATTTACTGTTGTAAACACACCTAAACTATTTAGACATGCATGTGTGGTCAAACCATCCACACTAAACAGTGAACATGTTGCGTGTGCAGCTGCTTCCTGTGTAAACACCAGCACTCATGCATGCTAGCTAAACTGCTCAGATTCTGGTTGCGTAGCGTCACCTACAGTTAACTGCCACTGGATGGAGCAAAGAAACAGAAAAATGCAGTCATGTCAGTAGTGCTGAAAGGCATTTTCCTATGACGCTGCAAAAAGTACATCTTGATGCATCCTGCAGTCACTGGTAGCTGGCGAATAGAGGATGCTCCATCATTCACCAAAAAGACATGAAAAAAAAGAAAGAAGAAATAAAATGCTTACAAGTGAAAATGGCAGTCTTATACGGTGAAAGGAAGCCTCCTGCTGGTTAGATTTTGGATCGTTGTAATTTGATTTGTGAGTATAATTTTGATTTCAAAATTTGATGAAATGAGGTTTGACTACTATAACAATCTACCTGGTTTATATGCTAGTCACAGGCAAAAGCAATAGTTTACAACACGTCGTTTGTTTTCACGTTGCATTGCGGAAATTAGAAATGCCCATAACCAGTGTTGCCACAGTTACCTTGAAAAAGTAACTTAGTTACTTTACTGATTACTTGGTTTTAAAAGTAACTAAATTGCGTTACTGATGACTTGATTTTAAAAGTAACTAAGTTAGATTAAAAGTTACTTTTTTAGTTACTTTCAGCAGCTGCCGATAACACCATCTCAACATAAAAATAATGCGGTAGAAACGGAGTTCCAAATACTTTAATAAAAGTGCATTTTTAACATGGAAAACAAAGTTTTTTTTTATGAAAAACAAAATAGGCAGTCTCTCTTGACTTCTTGTAACGTAAATACTTTTTATAAAACAAAAAATAAAAATCTATCCAGGTTGAAAATGAAAATCCCCTTAATTCCTCTATTGTTTGTTCCGCTATTCCAGTGTGTACACTTGAGTCGACTCGTGCATGCTGAAAACTAGGGGTGGGAATCTCTGAAATGAGGCCGATTCGATATGTATCTCAATACACAGGTTGCGATTCGATTGAAAAACGATTATCTTTCAGAACAGAACGGTTCGATACGGTTCGATTAAGTTTGGGAACGATACAATTTTCGATTCAATACGATTCATTTCAATATTCAAACCTTATAGTGACATTTTTTGCTTGTAAATAATCTTAAAACACCACAAATTTTCACAGTATCTACAAATGTGTTAAAAAAGAACAACAACAAATATGTCTTCTATATTTTTATATTTTGAATCAATTATTTAAATATACCGCAACAAAGGGCTGGGCGATATGACTGAAAAATGTATCAGTTTAAATATTTATTAGTTGTTATTGACAGTTATAGTTTTTTATTTTTATTTTTTTTAAATTCAAAATCAGGATCAGGAAAACAAAAGGCTGATAATTCAATTTGAAATATAAATATTTAACCTTTAAAAAGACACCAACACAATTAAACAGAATATGTGCACATTGTGAAGTATTTCAGAAACATAAATTTAAGACATGAAATAAACCTGCCGTCCAGCCAAAAAGAAATATGAAGCCACCTTATGGAACAATAAATCTATCAAACACATTTTAACCACTTAATATATGCAAAAATATTTCCAAAAGTTCATTTCCCTTTTTAATCAACAATTTTTGTTTTTAACAATTTTTGTTTTTCTTTTGCCATCACATTCATTTTTGGTTAATGTATGACATCTTTTTTGTTTTTTTAATCTGAGACACGATGATGACCACAGAATCACTACTGTTTATATTTTGTTTTTTGGGCTGTCGTTCATTTTGAGTTTGATGACGTAATCGCGGGCACGTCTCAGTTCTCCTATCTGCTGCTCATGCTAGTTGTAGACATTGACAGGGAGCCACAAACTGAGAAATGAGATACTTGAAGTGTGCTTTTAGCATAGCTGGTGTGTTGGCTGTGGGACATACCTGTGTCGTTTGAATCCATGCATTGGATCGTCACGGGAGTTATTCATTTTGGCTCGCGCGCAGTACCAACGCCGGCCCGGGACATACAAGTGCACCGAGAGGACTCGATAGCCATGGGAAATACCGAGATGTACGGCACCGGCTTCTGCTAACTGTCTCCAGTTGCATGTTGACACTCATTGTGCGCGCGCGCCGTGTCAGACAAGTCACGTTTTCCCCTGGCGAGAGGGCGGAGACGACCTCATCCCATAATGCTTCACGGACCAGTTGAGGATGGAAATAAATTATTTTTTTTACCACTTTTATGGTCCATAATGTACACTTTTTTTGTTGCGTTGTGTGCCTGTTGGTTAATAAAACTAGTAGTAAAAGTATCATCACTTTTGTTTTGAATGTGCAAACCATTCATGACCAGACCATGGCTGAATTCAGTGTGGTGATCAATGACTTCTGCCTCATCTTCGTAGTTAGCGGTAGTTGTTTGTGACTCTTACAACAGTGAGATATTTTGCCTTCTTCATGAAAATGTGGAGTAACGCATTGAATCTCTGGACAGTAACTTTAATCAGACTACTTTGTAGAATTAAGTAACGCGTTAGACTACTAGTTACTTTGGAAAGCAAATTTTACTTAGTAACGCGTTACCGGCAAACACTGCCCCAAATTTTACTTAGTAACGCGTTACTTAGTAACGCGTTACCGGCAAACACTGCCCATCACACCCACCAAAATGCGCCTGGAACTCATTTTGACAAGAGTGACATTACCGTAATCAAAATAATAGATTTGTCAACATGGGAAGCAATTCTGTTCCACCAAGAACCATGAACATCACGTTTCCACAAGCACCATATGACAGCGATAAAGAAAAGATTCCGGTAATTCACAGCAACACACTCGCCTCATGTAATTAATAGCACCAACAATTGTATTTCTCATATATATATATATAAGGGTGGCACGGTAGTCGAGTGGTTAGCACGTCCGCTTTCCGGTTCGAGTCCAGGCTCGGACCTTCCTGGGTGGAGTTTGCATGTTCTCCCTGTGCCCGCGTGGTTCTTCTCCGGGTACTCCGGTCTCCTCCCACATTCCAAAGACATGCATGGCAGGTTAATTGGGCGCTCCGAATTGTCCCTAGGTGTGCGTGTGAGTGTGGATGGTTGTTCGTCTCTGTGTGCCCTGCGATTGGTTGGCAACCAGTCCAGGGTGTCCCCCGCCTACTGCCCAGAGCCAGCTGAGATAGGCGCCAGCACCCCCCGCGACCCTTGTGAGGAATAAGCGGTCAAGAAAATGGATGGATGGATATATATATATATATGTTATCTAACATTTGTATGTGAATGATGCGAGCTAGGGGTGTGAAATGCCTAGTACCTGAGGATTTGATTCGTATCACGATTCATAGTGTCACGGGAGTGGGGGTGTTGGAGGCAGGACCCAAATGCAGGGGGCAACAAAAAACAGGGCAAGGCAGGGATGCAGGTAAAAAAAGGGGATTTAATTAACAAAAACTATAAACAAGGTACTATGAAAAAATTAACAAGATCAAAAACAAACACAAGGCATGGCAAGGAAAACAGGGACATGAACATGAACAGGCACAACAGATACTACAAGCACAATGACTCCACAAGAACCGAACGAAAAACAGGTGACTAAATACACACAGGCTAATGACAATGACTAGACACAGCTGGGCAAGACACAAGTGGCAAGGGAAGCTGATTGGTGGATACACTGGGAAGGGAAGACACACTCAGGTGGACGTGGTTTGACATAACGGGACAAGGGAAGAAACAAGGAACACATGACAAACGACCAAAAACACCAAAAGACAACAAAAACCCACCCCCACAAAACCAAAACATGACATAACCCCCCCCTCAAGGGACGACTTCCAGACGTCCAACATCAAAAGTCCAAAAACAAGGGCGGGCGGAAGGGGGCACGGAGGTGGGAACACGGCCCACCCATCCGTCCCAGACCAAAGGCAGTTCCGGAGGGCCTCCATGACGCCAGACGAGAGTCCCGTTCAGGAGGCCGTCCGCGAAGCCCGACGAGAGAGTCCCGTCTGGGCCAGTCAGGAGGGCGTCCTCGACGCCCGACCAGATGCGAAGGCAACCGCAGGGCCCGCGCCGCCGGGACCCTGGGCGGCGCCCGGCGAGGTTCCGGGACCCTGGGCGGCCCCCGGCGAGGTTCCGGGACCCTGGGCGGCGCCCGGCGAGGTTCAGGGGCGAGAGGCTGCAGCAGACGAGGTTCAGGGGCGAGAGGCTGCAGCAGACGAGGTTCAGGGGCGAGAGGCTGCAGCAGACGAGGTTCAGGGGCGAGAGGCTGCAGCAGACGAGGTTCAGGGGCGAGAGGCTGCAGCAGACGAGGTTCAGGGGCGAGAGGCTGCAGCAGACGAGGTTCAGGGGCGAGAGGCTGCAGCAGACGAGGTTCAGGGGCGAGAGGCTGCAGCAGACGAGGTTCAGGGGCGAGAGGCTGCAGCAGACGAGGTTCAGGGGCGAGAGGCTGCAGCAGACAAGGTTCAGGGGCAAGAGACTGCAGCAGACGAGGCTCAGGAGCGAGAAGCTGCAGCAGACGAGGTTCAGGGGCGAGAGGCTGCAGCAGACGAGGTTCAGGGGCGAGAGGCTGCAGCAGACGAGGTTCAGGGACTTGAGGCCTGTCTGACCCGTCATTCCCGACGCCACGGACCAAAGCCAGTACCTTCTTTAGCCAGGCAATGGCTCGGTCGCAGGCCTCAAGCCCCTCCTTCTCCCAGGGCTCCCATTCTGCCATTGCCCCCGCTGGGTCCAGTTCTGGTGGAGTCATTCTGTCACGGGAGTGGGGGTGTTGGAGGCAGGACCCAAATGCAGGGGGCAACAAAAAACAGGGCAAGGCAGGGATGCAGGTAAAAAAAGGGGATTTAATTAACAAAAACTATAAACAAGGTACTATGAAAAAATTAACAAGATCAAAAACAAACACAAGGCATGGCAAGGAAAACAGGGACATGAACATGAACAGGCACAACAGATACTACAGGCACAATGACTCCACAAGAACCGAACGAAAAACAGGTGACTAAATACACACAGGCTAATGACAATGACTAGACACAGCTGGGCAAGACACAAGTGGCAAGGGAAGCTGATTGGTGGATACACTGGGAAGGGAAGACACACTCAGGTGGACGTGGTTTGACATAACGGGACAAGGGAAGAAACAAGGAACACATGACAAACGACCAAAAACACCAAAAGACAACAAAAACCCACCCCCACAAAACCAAAACATGACACATAGGTCACGATTCGATTCGATACCGATTAATCCCGATATGAATTTATAAGTCGATTGTTGCGATTTTTTTAAATTCAAATTTAGAAAATACTAATCAATAAATTTGTACAGTGTAAGATTTGTATGGAAATGTATTATTTATCTGAAACTTCAGTCTTATACAGGTTGTAATTGGTTTCATGTCAGCATTGAAATAAAATATTAAGGCTTAATGTTCCATTAATATAACATTATTTGATGCTTAAGGTGTGAACCCTAAGACGTTTTGGTGAATATTTTTCTATCAAAAATGGATGTTTAAAAATCGATTCAGAAGCCTATTGAATCGATTCAAGAATTGCGCGATGTAATATCGCGATATATTGAAAATTTTTTTTAACACCCCTAATGCGAGCCTCGAGATGGGCAATTTCCTGAAGTAAATCATTAAACATGTCATTAAATGAGTAGAATTCTAAACTGAAGATATCTCACCATACACTCTTAATTGGAAATTGTACAAAAGTATGTTGAGTTGGAGAAGATATTTTGAAATGCTCACGCCATTGAAAAAAAAAGAAAAGAAAGAAAAAAAAAAAGCAGACCGTATGGAGGTGGGAGTAAATACATTTTAACTTTATGGATCAGAATCAGTGTATTTAATACGACATAACAAGCTGCTATAGACATACTGTTGTTACTTTTTTTTTTGTCTAGGGGCTTTAAAAAGAAAAAAAAATCTGTGAAATTGTGTTTGGCTAGTAACTTTACAGAGTCACCAGCCACGTTGGCTGGTCATCAAAATAAGTTAATTTAGAGCCTTGTATGTATCCATATATATTGATCCAAGGGTGCAGGAACACAGGGCCAATGCATACTGTGTCATGGTTCTGTTCTGTGTGGAGGTGGGGGTGGGTGGGTTGGGGGAGACAAAATATGTGCATACATGCAAAATACGTGGTCTTTGTAGACTCCATGTTACAGAATAGATTCACGATTCAACAACAAAGCAAACAATAACCACATAACTGTGATTTTTTTCCCTCTCCAACGCAAAGAACTGCCTAGCACAAAAATTCGATACGCGGCTGAAGTGCAACTAGGCCATCCACCCCATCTAGTGGTGAGTGGTGGTATTACAACTTATAACTATACAATGGAACACCGCTACTTGCCAGTTAAAAAAATAATAATAGAATATTTAGTACACTACCCAAGTGGATAACACTTTATAATAACGATTGTTAGGTAACAGTTTGTAATGCGTTTGTAAAACATGAATTCATGATAACTAATGATGAACTAATCATTTGTAATTATTAAAATATTAGGAACAAGTACTTTACAAATGATTAGTAGTTAATAAGTTGAAAATGTATTACCAAACGATGAACTCATGAAGAGAAATTCAGAACTCATGATGAACTCACAATTTGCAACTGTTGAATGATTGTTAACTCATAATGAGTAAAACGGGAAAGAAATTGACAATTTTTTCGTTAATAACTTGTAAAAGCATTAACAAACGGTGAATTCATGATTAGCAGATCTTAACTCATGATGAACTAACAATTTTGCAACTGATAAATGATTGTTAACTAATAATCAGTAAATATTTAAACATGAGAAAATGTAATTTACAAATTGTTAGTTAATATCTTATAAATGCATTAGCAAAAGATGATGTCATGAGGAAGAGTTCTGAACTCATAATTTGCAATGTTGTGGGATTATGAGTTAATAATTTGCAAATCATACCTAGTGGTTAACACATGATTCAGAAATGTATATTACTCATCATCATAATGCAAAAACATGTCATGAAGTGCAATTCTGAACTCATGATGAGCTACCAATTTGCAACTATTGAAGAATAACATTCAAAGTCCTTGTAGCTCAGCTCCTCATCTGGGCCCATGGAAATCAAGGCCCCACTGGTGTGGTATTATTATTTTCATTATATTACAAACCTTTTTGCAGATCCACTCCAAAGTTGAACATTGGTGATTCCGCCAGTATTTGTAAATGACACGAAGCGAGGAGGTAGGACTCAGACGCAGAGTGACAGTTGGCCAACAAGGCTGCAGTTTTAATAGATCGAAACTCAAAACACCTCTCAAAGAGGGAAAAAAGGCTGAACAAAAAGAGCTCCAAACTGGAGATACAAAAAGGGCACTCAAAAACAGGGACAACTAAAGGCGCTCCACAAGGGAGGAAAACAAGGGGCAAACAAAGGGCGCAAGACAAAGCAAGGCAAGACATCAAACTAGGACTGTGGATCAAGGACTGTGAGGACGCTTCCATGCACTGAGATGTGACACTTCGGCACTGAGAGGAGAATTCAGGTGGCTTTTATGTCCGGGTTGATTGGGAACAGGTGGTAGTGATCATGGGCGTGGACCAGTAATCAGTGAGGCTGCAGGAAGGGCAAGTGACCTGGGGTGAGATGAGAGTTAGTACTTTCAAAATAAACCAGGAACCTGACTGTGAAAATAAAAGCATGACCCGCCACTCTGGTGGCGGCGTGACAGTACCCCCCCCCCTCAACGGCCGGCTCTCGACGGCCCAGGAATCTCCGGATGTTCATCATAAAAATCATCGATGAGGGAGGGGTCTACAATGAATCGGGCGGGCACCCACTGCCTTTCTTTAGGCCCGTAACCCTCCCAGTCAACAAGGTATTGGTGTCCCCGGCCCCGCTTTCGGACGTCCAATAATTTTCTGACCTTATAGACTGGGCCCCCCTCCACCATCTCCGGAGGGGGCGGCGCAGGCTCGGGCGGGACCAGGGAACTGTCCTGAACAGGCTTGACCTGGCTCACGTGGAAGGTAGGGTGGGTGCGGAGGGAACGAGGCAGGCGAAGGCCCACGGCGGCTGGACCTATTGTCTTGGCGATCGGGAATGGCCCCACGAATCTAGGGGCCAACTTTGGACAAGGTACTTTTAGGTTCAGGTTTTTCGTTGATAGCCATACCTTTTGACCTGGTTGATATTGGGGTCCGGCCCTCCTCCTCCGGTCAGCAGCTCTTTTCATCCTGTCGCCTTGACGTTGTAGTGCCAGTCGAGCTGCTGACCAGATTCGGCGGCACCGGCGGACCATGGCGAGAACCGAGGGAACTGAGGCTTCCTCCTCCAGGTCCGCGAAGTAAGGTGGGTCGTAACCGTGCACACATTTGAACGGGGTGATTCCTGTGGCAGAGGTGGGTAACGAGTTATGAGCCAGTTCAACCCAAACCAAGTTTTTGCTCCAGGTGGACGGATTTTGGGAGACCAAGCACCGGAGTCCGGTCTCCAGCTGTTGATTTAGCCTCTCGGCTTGTCCATTGGCTTCTGGGTGATAACCTGAGGTCAGGTTAGCCTTGGCCCCTATGGCTCTGCAAAACTCTTTCCAGAAACGAGAAACAAACTGGGGCCCGCGGTCGGACACAATGTGTCGCGGGAATCCATGGGTTCTGAATACCTGGTCAATCATTATTTCTGCTGTTTTCTTGGCGGAGGGTAGCTTGGGCAATGGAATGAAACGGACCATCTTTGAAAAGCGATCAACGACTGTAAGTATGGTGGTTTTACCATGTGATGTGGGAAGTCCAGTGACAAAGTCCATGGAGATCTCAGCCCAGGGTCTTGAGGGAACTGGCAGTGGCTGAAGAAGGCCCATCCGGGGTTGATTCGAAGTCTTATTTCGGGCACAGACTGGGCAGGCCTTTACATATTCCTGAACCGAGGTCTCCATTGAAGGCCACCAGAATCTCCGGGCGACGACGTACAGGGTCCTGCGAGTACCTGGGTGGCAAGACAGACGAGAGGTGTGTGCCCAATCGATCACCCGTGCTCGTAGACCCTCCGGGACGTAGAGCCGTCGTGGTGGACACTCCTTTGGAACGATCGTGTCTTGGAGGGCCTCCTTGACATCCTCTTCAACCTGCCAGGACATGGCTCCGACAATGCAGTCTCTAGGTAGGATGGGTTCAGGTTCGGTTGCTGTGGTTTCCGGGTCATGAATACGCGAAAGAGCGTCTGCTTTAACATTCTTGCTTCCGGGTCTGTAGGTCAGAGAAAACGAGAATCTGTTAAAGAATAATGACCACCTGGCCTGTCGTGGCTTGACGTAGGTATTCCAGGTTGCGGTGGCCTGTCCAGATGATGAAGGGGTGTTCCGTGCCCTTCAGCCAGTGCCTCCACTCTTCCAAGGCGACCTTGACAGCCAGCAATTCTCGGTCTCCTACGCTGTAGTTGCGCTCGGCCTTTGAGAGTTTCCGGGACAAGAAGGCGCAGGGATGCACTTTTCCATCCTCCTGGCTCCTTTGGGATAGCACGGCTCCGACGCCCAGATTGGAGGCATCTACCTCAACCACGAACTGGCGGGTAGGGTCGGGAACTCTGAGTATCGGAGCCTCTGTGAAACGTTTCTTAAGTGTGTTGAATGCGGCGTTGGCTTCCGGGGTCCAGACGAAGCGTTGCTGTGGCGAGGTCAAGGCATGGAGTGGAGCAGCGATGGAGCTGAAGTTGCGGATGAAGCGTCGGTAGAAGTTGGCGAAGCCCAGGAACTGTTGCACCTTTTTTCTGGATTCCGGTGTGGGCCAGTCCCTGACCGCGCTGACCTTCTCCAGCTCCATCTCGACTTTGCCAGGAGATACGATGAATCCCAGAAATGAGACGGTATCCGCATGAAAAAGGCTCTTTTCAGCCTTTACATAGAGCTTGTGTTCTAGCAAGCGTTTCAGGACCTGGGTGACATGGTTCTGGTGGGTTTTCAAATCCGGTGAGTAGATCAATATGTCGTCAAGATACACATACACGAACTGGTCGAGGAAGTCCTTGAGCACATCATTAATCATGGCCTGGAAAACCGCTGGCGCATTAGTGAGTCCAAAGGGCATGACTAAATATTCGTAGTGGCCTCGGGGAGTATTGAAGCCAGTTTTCCACTCATCCCCTGCACGAATACGGACGAGATGATAGGCGTTGCGGAGATCCAGTTTGGTGAATATCTTGGCTTGCTGAGTTTTCGGTTCTTGCCTTGCTTGTGAGTCGCGGTACTCACCGGAGAGCCTCTTTTGGTGGGACAAGCTACCACCAGATGGCCTTGTTCTCCACAGTAGTAGCATCGCCCCTCTTGACGACGTCGCTGGCGTTCGTGGTGAGACAATCGGGCGCGGTCCAGCTGCATCGGCTCCTCGTCACTCTCGCTGGGCCTTCCCACGGTGGGCGACTGGGGAAGTGCACCTTGCGGAGGACCTCTTGCTTCTGGATGCCGGAAGAATCCGGAGCCGTGTCCCCGTTGATGTCCGCTGGTCTGCAAAAGATCTCGCCTTCGATGATCTGTGCGGATGGCCAACGAGATCAATGGTCCAAATCGCCAGGTAAGGCCACGGGCAGTAGGAGTTCTTGCATGGCTGTGGAAAGCCCCTTCAAAAAGTGGTCAAAAAGGGCTGTGTCATTCCAGCCACTCTTGGCCGCTAGAGTTCGGAATCGGATTGCATAATCATTCACCGATTCTCGGCCTTGTCTGAGGTTACTAAGCTCTCGAGTTTTTTCCCGATCCATGTTGGTTGGATCGAACACGAGGCGAAGTGCCCTGCTAAACCCGGCTGCGGTTGAGCAAGTCGGGGAGTGCCGTGCCCATTCCGCGGTGGCCCAGTCTCTGGCTCGTCCAGTCAGGTGGGAAATCATAAAGGCCACGCGGGAACGGTCCGTGGGGAATGCCTGTGGTGAGAGTTCAAAGTGTATGTCGCATTCGGTCAGGAATGCCTGACATTGTCCTTGGTCTCCCGAGTATCGCTCCGGGGAAGCCAATCTCAAACCAGCCCCGGACACGACTGGAGTCGGGATCGGTAGTTCAGCGGTCTCAGGTTTCGTGACGTTCGGCGTGGCGTGTTGCAGGTGGCTCACCAGCTCCCGCACCTGTCCAGCGAGCTCTCCCATCCGGGTGACCATAGCCTGCTGGACCTCCTCCGTGTGCGACAGGCGGGCAGCCTGTCGCCGAAGTGCAGCCTCCAACTTCTCCGCTGGGTCCATGCTGGCCGAAGTGTACTGACACGAAGCGAGGAGGTAGGACTCAGACGCAGAGTGACAGTTGGCCAACAAGGCTGCAGTTTTAATAGATCGAAACTCAAAACACCTCTCAAAGAGGGAAAAAAGGCTGAACAAAAAGAGCTCCAAACTGGAGATACAAAAAGGGCACTCAAAAACAGGGACAACTAAAGGCGCTCCACAAGGGAGGAAAACAAGGGGCAAACAAAGGGCGCAAGACAAAGCAAGGCAAGACATCAAACTAGGACTGTGGATCAAGGACTGTGAGGACGCTTCCATGCACTGAGAGGAGAATTCAGGTGGCTTTTATGTCCGGGTTGATTGGGAACAGGTGGTAGTGATCATGGCCGTGGACCGGTAATCAGTGAGGCTGCAGGAAGGGCAAGTGACCTGGGGTGAGATGAGAGTTAGTACTTTCAAAATAAACCGGGAACCTGACTGTGAAAATAAAAGCATGACCCGCCACTCTGGTGGCGGCGTGACAGTAAACTGTTATTATCATTTACAACTTAGATTACCATGTGTACAAATGATGTTATCATGAACACATTATCTATTCATTTTAACAAGTCATTTAATAATCTTTTTGCATACCCTATTCTAAAGTGACCACACTTTATCATGTTCAAATGACTAATATGTTTGCTGATAATATTTGTTATCATGAACAAACTATGTTTTCATATTAACAAATCATTTAATAATCTTTTTGCATACCCTATTCTAAAGTGACCACACTTCATCATGTTCAAATGACTAAGATGTTCGCTGATAATATTTATTATGAACAAACTACGTTTTCATATTAACAAGTCATTTAATAATCTTTTTGCATACCCTATTCTAAAGTGACCACACTTCATCATGTTCAAATGACTAAGATGTTCGCTGATAATATTTATTATGAACAAACTACGTTTTCATATTAACAAGTCATTTAATCATCTTTTTGCATACCCTATTCTAAAGTGACCACACTTCATCATGTTCAAATGACTAATATGTTTGCTGATAATATTTGTTATCATGAACAAACTATGTTTTCATATTAACAGGTCATTTAATAATCTTTTTGCATACCCTATTCTAAAGTACCATACTTCATCATTTTCAAATGACTATGTTCTTTGATATTATTTTTATTATATAATTTAGATGTTTTAGATAAACGTGGTCCTGATAAATAAGGAAATCCAGGAAGAACATTGTTCTGAAATACAACACAAATATGGACAAGTGTGGAACAATTTCTCAAAGATTTTATCCCATAGACTTCACAAGGACATAGACAACTTGGATTATTGCATCATTTGTATCTTCTCCCAATGTCATGAATTAGGCGACCAAGGATCCCATTGCGATGTTGTTTGGCTAACCACTCATGCCACTCGATCACTGAAAGATGTTCCACTAGAGATTGCTCTGTTCGATTGCCCCTGAGCCTCCAAATATTTTCTTTGTAGCTTCTACAGGCTCTCTCTAAATGCTGGGTGTGTGCCCCTGTTTGTGCATCAACAAATGCTATACTGTGATTAACAGTAAAATGCTTGTACCCTAATTCAGGCAAAGCACGATAGGCCCGCCACTCATCACTGATGATGACAGATCCTCTCTTAGCGTGGTGAACGATGAGCGCTATCAGCTCCTTCCTTGTTCTCCTTTGAACTAAGCGTAGAACTGGCTTTGGCGTCTTGTCTCTGTGGTAGTTTACCCCAAGTAATCCAAACACCCATTTTTTCCTTTCCCAGGTTGCAGCAGCTCTCCCACGCCCATACTGAAAAAAATATATATAAAATTAACACAAAATCACTACTATTTATATACATAAAAGTCCACCATGTTCTTGAAAGCCTTAGTATGCTTGCTCTCTGAAGCACAGTGTGCCGCAATACGATGTTATCCAAAGAATTATGATAATTTTTATTATTGTTATTATTATCATCCCAATGTGCCTCTTTTAGATGGACTATCTCCTCCCATTCCGTTTGATCTATTGACAATTCAAACATGGAATGATACAACATGATATAGTGTAGTGTCATGCCTACAGACTTTTTGATATGCCTGGATACTAAAAGTGTTTCAATGTGTAAAAAGAAATCATGTAAAATATGTTTTCATGATGATTTAGGGGTAGCATGCACAGTGCTCTTTTTATTTTAGGGGGGATCAAGGTTCAAAAGAAACTGTGTTTAAACGATCTTCTTGGTTTGAGTTCTGTTTGTGTATAAATTTTTCCGACCATATTTGTAGTTTTGAATTTCTATATTGAAGGAAATTTGGTGCTAATTGCATAGAGCTATCATCAGCAAAACAGCTAGGAAGTGGTAATAATGCAACTGTAACTGGAAGTTATATTTGTAATGATAAATATGTGCTGCTAAAAAGTGAGACTTGTGCATTTTTTATTATGAAGTGATAATTGCCTACAGTGGAAGACTGGTTAGCACGTCCACGTCCCAGTACTGAGGACGAAAGCTCGAGTCCGAGCTCCGGCCTTCCTGGGTGGAGTTTGCCTGTTCTCCCCGTGCCCGCGTGGGTCTTCTCCGGGTACTCCGGTCTCCTCCCACATTCCAAAGACATGCATGGCAGCTTAATTGGGTGCTCTGAATTGTCCCTAGGTGTGCTTGTGAGTGTGGATGGTTGTTCGTCTCTGTGTGCCCTGCGATTGGCTGGCAACCAGTCCAGGGTGTCCCCCGCCTACTGCCCAGAGCCAGCTGAGATAGGCGCCAGCAACCCCCGCGACCCTTGTGAGGAATAAGCGGTCGAGAAAATGGATGGATGGAAATTAATTGGTGGATTCATGAGTTGAACCCACAAGCCTCTGGATGTGAGTCCAACTTCCCACCCACTACACCGTGGCTACTATATTTCTTTTATGGTGGAAATGACTCATCAATTACGATAAACTGTCTTCTTCCGCCAATCTCTTGTCCTGTCCGTCTCCTCAGCTTTTCCATTGAATATGCACATGCTATTCTTATTTTTTTGGCCATCTTGGTCAAAGATGCCAAACTTCCCGCAATTTCATCATCTATCATGTCAATCTGACGCAGCCTCAATCCTTGAGCGAACCTAAAAATACACAATGACATGTTGTTACCTGGATACTGTTGAAGAGCATGTAATAGGTAAACTGTATGCTAATGTGTCATTGCAAAGACTTGCTTTTAAAAAAATAAAAATAAACTTTTGCAAGTTGAAATAGTAAAAGCAAACGTTTTCACAATGTGAGATAATACAATAAATAGTATTTAAAATTCTTCATCAGAAAAACAAAGGTTTTAACATTTATAGGGTCATTAATTAACCCATGGGTGTCTTCAAGGCCTCAGCATAAGGTAAAATTGATATTTACAGGAAAAGACAAAAAATACTACCATTGAAATATTTAAGCAGTCTCTTACTTCATTACTGGAATTTGCATTATAGTTGCCTTCCCTTTTGCAGTATACTGATTTTTTGAAGATTTTTTTTTCTACAGATAAGCGACTGCATTAAGTTAGTTGTAACAACAGAGGCCAGAAGTGACTTTGTGACTCACACAACAAACTTAAAAATGACTGCATTGACACTTTTGGAGGAGAAAGGTAATTTCGACATAAGATTAATTCCATAAATGTTACAATTTAGCATTTACTGACCTGTATATAAATCTTATCCAGTTGAAGAGACACATTTTTGACCTGCTGAAAACAGACTTAGCTCTGATTGACTTTTTATACTTTTTTTTTTAAGTCTGTGGCGCTTTTGGCATCTCCTGGGGACCACAGGTCAAGTCAATGTATGTTTTCAAACATTGGCTATCAATTAATCGTGTTTTTTTTTTTTTTATGTAAACAATTCCACAAATGAAAATTACTCATCGGGATTGGGGAAAAAAATAAAGCGACATAAAGGCATGTTGAAAAGATCTTACCATTCATAGAAATCGATGCAGTCAGCTCGGCTCAATTTCATTTTTCTTTTGCAGGTTTTGCAGTGTATCTTACTGCCAATCACTTTCTTCTTTTGTAACTACAAAATTAGATTCAGCGTATTTTTGACTGTGGGTGTTTTTTTCCACCAGTTCCCTGACTTTCCTTGCAAAACGCTTCATTTTCGACATTGCGCAAGGAGGCTGAGCCCGGGATGGTATTTGAACACTCTGACCGGGTAGTTTCCCTCTTAAATCAACAACCAATCAGATACTGAGTCTCAATTTCGTGGCCCGGCTTGAAATAAACACTGAAAAATGTTTACCATGTTGCCAGTTGCACTCAAGTATCTATTTGTTTCTCCACTTGATGATAAAAAAACGTGCCCGTTTTTGTTTTTGTTTTTTTTTGGTGTGGAGTTTTATGTTTCCAAAATTGAAACAAGAAATTATGTAGCTGTTTTACTTCCAGCTTGCATGTGTTCCTACTTGTATCCTGTTCGTATTGCGTTATTTTCTCTTAATCTGGCAACCCAATACGAGACTCTGGCCCTACATGCTAACGGTTGGAAGAGAGAACGAAGCCAAGCGACTTGTTTTCTCAGCTCCAAACACTAAACAGCATGGCTGATACGCGCTCACGAAAAAAGAACAGCAAGCAACAGACTGCCGCCACATCCGTAGGTAAGTTCAACGTGACAAGTTAAGTGTTAAAGTGCACGGCAAACTATTATACCATGATTTCTCGACAGTACCCGACATAAGTTTAATTAACCTACTGTGACGCGTATGGAAATCTACTAAATTGAGACGTTGGGTTTTCGCCAGCGTTTGCAGTCCACGCAGTTCAGTGCTTCGTTGCATGATTCCCAAACAGCTGGTGTGACGATGCGAAAAATTCAAGAAATTCTCAAACTCTGACTTCTCACGAAGCAAATAGTTTATTATAGGGGTGCACCGATCACAAAAGGATTTAGTTGGCCGGTTACCATATGTGTTCGGCCTGCCAGATCCATTCGGGGTCCTTCGCCTACAGATGACGTTACGCTACAGGATTGGCTAAGACGTTTTACGCTACAGGATTGGCTGAGATGTCGACGATTGTGATTGGTGAGGCAACTTTACAGTCGTTGGAGGAAAACATGGACGCTTTTTACGAAGAAATTTATTATTATTTATCTAATGGGACTTATCATAGCCGCACTACTGGATCAAACTGTCCGGCGACCCAAAAGGCAAGGATTCGTAACGCGTCAAAATCATTCATCATCATCAATCAATTACATCTCACCGTGGCTATTCTAATGTATTGATCTCTCGTCTTCCCTTGTCTAGGATTAAAGGTTTGCCGTGAAACCCTTTCAGACTTGTTTGAGTTGTTGTTTTGTGGAAGGAAAAAAAATACTGAACATATAAAGAAAAGTTGTGCATTCCTTCATTCATGTGTCATTCATTGATTCGTTAATGCATTTGACATCTTTAAAGAAAAAGTAAAATGTGCTACTGTAGTTGATTAAGTTAACTTATGAGTTTCGAATTTACGGTAGTAGGCCATTACCTTTGATTAATATTTATAGCAATAGTCCATGAGACACACATGCACACACATGCAGGTTACAAGTAAATTCGTAGTTACCTAATAACCTGAGGCTGAGTACAGAACATATTGGTGAGGAAATGTCACATCTCAGGCAATAATTGCATCATTTCATTATCATCATCATAGTAACTAGACTAAGCAATTTCTGAAGAAATTGCGTGGGATGCTGAAAGCCGACGCAAATAGCTGAATGCTAAGCTGACTGCTAATAGCAGAATGCTATTGTTATCATTGAAGTGTGAAATGTAATTGATAGATGTCTTGCTGAACCAGAATGCATTAAATAAAACGTATGTTAAATTAATAAAGAAAGATACATTGGCTGTAAATTACATATGAGAAATTATGAATGAATTATAAATGAAAAGACTGAAGTTGAAATTCAACCAGTCTGAGATTGAATTTGAACCCTCACCTCCTGTTTACTGTTCAATGAGCTACTGCACTGCCAATCTATCCACTGACCCAAAGAAGACTTGGTGGCATAACTGAAGTGTTGTGAAATGGAAGCAGCGAATGTGTGAACATGCAATAAAATGTATGTTAAATAAAGAAAGATAAATTGGTTGTAAATTACAAATGAGAAATTATGGTTGAATTATAAATGAAAAGAAGAAAGTTTTAGTTTTAACTAAAAAAAAAAAAGAAGTATGTCCATGTCCAAAAGTTGCTCCATCCGAGGTTTGAACCAGCGAACCATTCGTAGGGCTGTCTTTGCTATGCAAGCGCTTAAGCCAGTGAGCCACCGGACCTGTGAGCAGCAGAGCGAATTGGCGTATTTGTAATTCAAAGTGTCACCTGACGCTGAAAGTCATCAGCGCTGATTTGGGACACATGTGTTTGATCATGTCAGTATAACGCATTTCCTGGTGTGATAGTCAGTTGGTATACTTAATATCTGTTTATGTAATTGCCACAGACATATGTGCAATGTACAGTCGGCGGTAGGCTTTGAACCTGCGACCTCCTGCTTACTGTACATGCACTCTCCCAACTGCGCCACGAAGCAATATCTGAAAGCAAGTCAAGATGGTCTGTTGTATGTATGGAAGTGGGCGTGGAAAATGGGACTTAGAAAAAATTCAGTGTCAGTCCCATTAAAACTGAATGGGGAAAAGTAGATTTTTAACATTAAATTATGCGAGTACTGTAAGTAATATGAAGTCAAACAAGAGATGTCTTGCTGAACCAGAATGCATTAAATAAAACGTATGTTAAATTAATAAAGAAAGATACATTGGCTGTAAATTACATATGAGAAATTATGAATGAATTATAAATGAAAAGACTGAAGTTTAAATTCAACCAATCTGAGATTGAATTTGAACCCTCACCTCCTGTTTACTGTTCAATGAGCTACTGCACTGCCAATATATCCACTGACCCACAGAAGACTTGGTGGCATAACTGAAGTGTTGTGAAATGGAAGCAGCGAATGTGTCTGAACATGCAATAAAATGTATGTTAAATAAAGAAAGATAAATTGCTTGTAAATTACAAATGAGAAATTATGGTTGAATTATAAATGAAAAGAAGAAAGTTTTAGTTTTAACTAAAACAAAAAAGAAGTATGTCCATGTCCAAAAGTTGCTCCATCCGAGGTTTGAACCAGCGAACCATTCGTAGGGCTGTCTTTGCTATGCAAGCGCTTAAGCCAGTGAGCCACCCGACGCTGACGCTGAAAGTCATCAGCGCTGATTTGGGACACATGTGTTTGATCATGTCAGTATAACGCATTTCCTGGTGTGATAGTCAGTTGGTATACTTAATATCTGTTTATGTAATTGCCACAGACATATGTGCAATGTACAGTCGGCGGTAGGCTTTGAACCTGCGACCTCCTGCTTACTGTACATGCACTCTCCCAACTGCGCCACGAAGCAATATCTGAAAGCAAGTCAAGATGGTCTGTTGTATGTATGGAAGTGGGCGTGGAAAATGGGACTTAGAAAAAATTCAGTGTCAGTCCCATTAAAACTGAATGGGGAAAAGTGGATCTTTAACATTAAATTATGCGAGTACTGTAAGTAATATGAAGTCAAACGATAAATAGCCCGAAAGGCGTGAATTTTGTCAGCAAGTTGAAATTTGAACGGTGTAAATCGGAAGTATAATGTAGGAGTAGTTTGATTGCAAAAAGTGTTGAGAATAAAATGCTATAATAATAATAAGTTTAAGTATAACTAGACTAAGCAATTTCTGAAGAAATTGCGTGGGATGCTGAAAGCCGAATGCTAATAGCTGAATGCTAAGCTGACTGCTAATAGCAGAATGCTATTGTTATCATTGAAGTGTGAAATGTAATTGAGAGATGTCTTGCTGAACCAGAATGCATTAAATAAAACGTATGTTAAATTAATAAAGAAAGATACATTGGCTGTAAATTACATATGAGAAATTATGAATGAAAAGACTGAAGTTTAAATTCAACCAGTCTGAGATTGAATTTGAACCCTCACCTCCTGTTTACTGTTCAATGAGCTACTGCACTGCCAATCTATCCACTGACCCACAGAAGACTTGGTCGCATCACTGAAGTGTTGTGAAATGGAAGCAGCGAATGTGTCTGAACATGCAATAAAATGTATGTTAAATAAAGAAAGATAAATTGGTTGTAAATTACAAATGAGAAATTATGGTTGAATTATAAATGAAAAGAAGAAAGTTTTAGTTTTAACTAAAAAAAAAAAAAGAAGTATGTCCATGTCCAAAAGTTGCTCCATCCGAGGTTTGAACCAGCGAACCATTCGTAGGGCTGTCTTTGGTATGCAAGCGCTTAACCCAGTGAGCCACCCGACCTGTGAGCAGCAGAGGGAATTGGCGTATTTGTAATTCAAAGTGTCACCTGACGCTGAAAGTCATCAGCGCTGATTTGGGACACATGTGTTTGATCATGTCAGTGTAACGCATTTCCTGGTGTGATAGTCAGTTGGTATACTTAATATCTGTTTATGTAATTGCCACAGACATATGTGCAATGTACAGTCGGCGGTGGGCTTTGAACCTGCGACCTCCTGCTTACTGTACATGCACTCTCCCAACTGCGCCACGAAGCAATATCTGAAAGCAAGTCAAGATGGTCTGTTGTATGTATGGAAGTGGGCGTGGAAAATGGGACTTAGAAAAAATTCAGTGTCAGTCCCATTAAAACTGAATGGGGAAAAGTGGATCTTTAACATTAAATTTTGCGAGTACTGTAAGTAATATGAAGTCAAACGATAAATAGCCCGAAAGGCGTGAATTTTGTCAGCAAGTTGAAATTTGAACGGTGTAAATCGGAAGTATAATGTAGGAGTAGTTTGATTGCAAAAAGTGTTGAGAATAAAATGCTATAATAATAATAAGTTTAAGTATAATAATAATAATAATAATAAAGGTTAGAAACAACATATGTGGGATGCTTTCAGCATCCCACAATAATAAGTTTAAGTATAATAATAATAATAATAAAGGTTAGAAACAACATATGTGGGATGCTTTCAGCATCCCACAATAATAAGTTTAAGTATAATAATAATAATAATAAAGGTTAGAAACAACATATGTGGGATGCTTTCAGCATCCCACAACTAGACTAAGCAATTTCTGAAGAAATTGCGTGGGATGCTGAAAGCCGAATGCTAATAGCTGAATGCTAAGCTGACTGCTAATAGCAGAATGTTATTGTTATCATTGAAGTGTGAAATGTAATTGAGAGATGTCTTGCTGAACCAGAATGCATTAAATAAAACGTATGTTAAATTAATAAAGAAAGATACATTGGCTGTAAATTACATATGAGAAATTATGAATGAATTATAAATGAAAAGACTGAAGTTTAAATTCAACCAGTCTTAGATTGAATTTGAACCCTCACCTCCTGTTTACTGTTCAATGAGCTACTGCACTGCCAATCTATCCACTGACCCACAGAAGACTTGGTGGCATCACTGAAGTGTTGTGAAATGGAAGCAGCGAATGTGTCTGAACGCAATAAAATGTATGTTAAATAAAGAAAGATAAATTGGTTGTAAATTACAAATGAGAAATTATGGTTTAATTATAAATGAAAAGAAGAAAGTTTTAGTTTTAACTAAAAAAAAAAAAAGAAGTATGTCCATGTCCAAAAGTTGCTCCATCCGAGGTTTGAACCAGCGAACCATTCGTAGGGCTGTCTTTGCTATGTTTATTTATTTATTTATTTATTTCTTTAAGTTTAAGCATAATAATAATAATAAAGGTTAGAAACAACATATGTGGGATGCTTTCAGCATCCCACAACTAGACTAAGCAATTTCTGAAGAAATTGCGTCGGATGCTGAAAGCTGAATGCTAATAGCTGGATGCTAAGCTGACTGCTAATAGCAGAATGATTGATAATACTCTGCTGCCACCTGCTGGCTGATTTTGAAACATGGAACCTAATAACTACCAATGGTTGAAGCCATCACTTTCTGTCAAGCTGCTTGTCAAAGCTTTCTCTCTGCTCTTGTGTAAAAAAACAACAAAAACAAAAACAACAACAACATGTACACATGTTTGGGAGTGAAATGCAAAGTATTCAACGTTTTTGGGTTTGAATGTGAATTGCTCATTTAAAACTTTAAAAACTCATAAATGGTCAAACAAAAACACTATTGTGAAGATATTTTGTGTCAAATTATTACAAAGCGCAACTATAAAGAATTATACAATGACTACTATATGAAATCAAAGTGCTACAACGAACCATGATCTCCCGCGGGCCAATCCAAATGACATTTAACGAAATAGATGTTAACTTGTTGTATTATGATGAAACTAAGAAAAAAAAAAAAAGAAAAAAAAAAAAAAAAAAAAAAAAAAAAAAAAAAAAGAGTTGCTCCATCCGAGGTTTGAACCAGCAAACCATTCATCGGGCTGTCTTTGCTATTCACCTGGCGCAAGCGCTTAAGCCAGTGAGCCACCGGACCTGTGAACAGCACAGCGAATTGGCATATTTGTAATTCAAAGTGTCACCTGACGCTGAAAGTCATCAGCGCTGATTTGGGACACATGCGTTTGATCATGTCAGTATAACGCATTTCCTGGTGTGATAGTCAGTTGGTATACTTAATATCCGTTTATGTAATTGCCACAGACATATGTGCAATGTACAGTCGGCGGTGGGCTTTGAACCTGCGACCTCCTGCTTACTGTACATGCACTCTCCCAACTGCGCCACTGAGAAATATCAGAAAGCCCCTCAAGATGGTCTGTTGTATGTATGGAAGTGGGCGTGGAAAATGGGACTTAGAAAAAATTCAGTGTCAGTCCCATTAAAACTGAATGGGGAAAAGTAGATTTTTAACATTAAATTATGCGAGTACTGTAAGTAATATGAAGTCAAACGATAAATAGCCCGAAAGGCGTGAATTTTGTCAGCAAGTTGAAATTTGAACGGTGTAAATCGGAAGTATAATGTAGGAGTAGTTTGATTGCAAAAAGTGTTGAGAATAAAATGCTATAATAATAATAAGTTTAAGTATAATAATAATAATAATAAAGGTTAGAAACAACATATGTGGGATGCTTTCAGCATCCCACAATAATAAGTTTAAGTATAATAATAATAATAATAAAGGTTAGAAACAACATATGTGGGATGCTTTCAGCATCCCACAATAATAAGTTTAAGTATAATAATAATAATAATAAAGGTTAGAAACAACATATGTGGGATGCTTTCAGCATCCCACAATAATAAGTTTAAGTATAATAATAATAATAATAAAGGTTAGAAACAACATATGTGGGATGCTTTCAGCATCCCACAACTAGACTAAGCAATTTCTGAAGAAATTGCGTGGGATGCTGAAAGCCGAATGCTAATAGCTGAATGCTAAGCTGACTGCTAATAGCAGAATGTTATTGTTATCATTGAAGTGTGAAATGTAATTGAGAGATGTCTTGCTGAACCAGAATGCATTAAATAAAACGTATGTTAAATTAATAAAGAAAGATACATTGGCTGTAAATTACATATGAGAAATTATGAATGAATTATAAATGAAAAGACTGAAGTTTAAATTCAACCAGTCTGAGATTGAATTTGAACCCTCACCTCCTGTTTACTGTTCAATGAGCTACTGCACTGCCAATATATCCACTGACCCACAGAAGACTTGGTGGCATAACTGAAGTGTTGTGAAATGGAAGCAGCGAATGTGTCTGAACGCAATAAAATGTATGTTAAATAAAGAAAGATAAATTGGTTGTAAATTACAAATGAGAAATTATGGTTGAATTATAAATGAAAAGAAGAAAGTTTTAGTTTTAACTAAAAAAAAAAAAGAAGTATGTCCATGTCCAAAAGTTGCTCCATCCGAGGTTTGAACCAGCGAACCATTCGTAGGGCTGTCTTTGCTATGCAAGCGCTTAAGCCAGTGAGCCACCCGACCTGTGAGCAGCAGAGCGAATTGGCGTATTTGTTGTTCAAAGTGTCACCTGACGCTGAAAGTCATCAGCGCTGATTTGGGACACATGTGTTCGATCATGTCAGTATAACGCATTTCCTGGTGTGATAGTCAGTTGGTATACTTAATATCTGTTTATGTAATTGCCACAGACATATGTGCAATGTACAGTCGGCGGTAGGCTTTGAACCTGCGACCTCCTGCTTACTGTACATGCACTCTCCCAACTGCGCCACGAAGCAATATCTGAAAGCAAGTCAAGATGGTCTGTTGTATGTATGGAAGTGGGCGTGGAAAATGGGACTTAGAAAAAATTCAGTGTCAGTCCCATTAAAACTGAATGGGGAAAAGTGGATCTTTAACATTAAATTTTGCGAGTACTGTAAGTAATATGAAGTCAAACGATAAATAGCCCGAAAGGCGTGAATTTTGTCAGCAAGTTGAAATTTGAACGGTGTAAATCGGAAGTATAATGTAGGAGTAGTTTGATTGCAAAAAGTGTTGAGAATAAAATGCTATAATAATAATAAGTTTAAGTATAACTAGACTAAGCAATTTCTGAAGAAATTGCGTGGGATGCTGAAAGCCGAATGCTAATAGCTGAATGCTAAGCTGACTGCTAATAGCAGAATGCTATTGTTATCATTGAAGTGTGAAATGTAATTGAGAGATGTCTTGCTGAACCAGAATGCATTAAATAAAACGTATGTTAAATTAATAAAGAAAGATACATTGGCTGTAAATTACATATGAGAAATTATGAATGAAAAGACTGAAGTTTAAATTCAACCAGTCTGAGATTGAATTTGAACCCTCACCTCCTGTTTACTGTTCAATGAGCTACTGCACTGCCAATCTATCCACTGACCCACAGAAGACTTGGTCGCATCACTGAAGTGTTGTGAAATGGAAGCAGCGAATGTGTCTGAACATGCAATAAAATGTATGTTAAATAAAGAAAGATAAATTGGTTGTAAATTACAAATGAGAAATTATGGTTGAATTATAAATGAAAAGAAGAAAGTTTTAGTTTTAACTAAAAAAAAAAAAAAGAAGTATGTCCATGTCCAAAAGTTGCTCCATCCGAGGTTTGAACCAGCGAACCATTCGTAGGGCTGTCTTTGGTATGCAAGCGCTTAAGCCAGTGAGCCACCCGACCTGTGAGCAGCAGAGCGAATTGGCGTATTTGTAATTCAAAGTGTCACCTGACGCTGAAAGTCATCAGCGCTGATTTGGGACACATGTGTTTGATCATGTCAGTGTAACGCATTTCCTGGTGTGATAGTCAGTTGGTATACTTAATATCTGTTTATGTAATTGCCACAGACATATGTGCAATGTACAGTCGGCGGTGGGCTTTGAACCTGCGACCTCCTGCTTACTGTACATGCACTCTCCCAACTGCGCCACGAAGCAATATCTGAAAGCAAGTCAAGATGGTCTGTTGTATGTATGGAAGTGGGCGTGGAAAATGGGACTTAGAAAAAATTCAGTGTCAGTCCCATTAAAACTGAATGGGGAAAAGTAGATTTTTAACATTAAATTATGCGAGTACTGTAAGTAATATGAAGTCAAACGATAAATAGCCCGAAAGGCGTGAATTTTGTCAGCAAGTTGAAATTTGAACGGTGTAAATCGGAAGTATAATGTAGGAGTAGTTTGATTGCAAAAAGTGTTGAGAATAAAATGCTATAATAACTAGACTAAGCAATTTCTGAAGAAATTGCGTGGGATGCTGAAAGCCGAATGCTAATAGCTGAATGCTAAGCTGACTGCTAATAGCAGAATGCTATTGTTATCATTGAAGTGTGAAATGTAATTGAGAGATGTCTTGCTGAACCAGAATGCATTAAATAAAACGTATGTTAAATTAATAAAGAAAGATACATTGGCTGTAAATTACATATGAGAAATTATGAATGAATTATAAATGAAAAGACTGAAGTTTAAATTCAACCAGTCTGAGATTGAATTTGAACCCTCACCTCCTGTTTACTGTTCAATGAGCTACTGCACTGCCAATATATCCACTGACCCACAGAAGACTTGGTGGCATAACTGAAGTGTTGTGAAATGGAAGCAGCGAATGTGTCTGAACATGCAATAAAATGTATGTTAAATAAAGAAAGATAAATTGGTTGTAAATTACAAATGAGAAATTATGGTTGAATTATAAATGAAAAGAAGAAAGTTTTAGTTTTAACTAAAAAAAAAAAAGAAGTATGTCCATGTCCAAAAGTTGCTCCATCCGAGGTTTGAACCAGCGAACCATTCGTAGGGCTGTCTTTGCTATGCAAGCGCTTAAGCCAGTGAGCCACCCGACCTGTGAGCAGCAGAGCGAATTGGCGTATTTGTAGTTCAAAGTGTCACCTGACGCTGAAAGTCATCAGCGCTGATTTGGGACACATGTGTTCGATCATGTCAGTATAACGCATTTCCTGGTGTGATAGTCAGTTGGTATACTTAATATCTGTTTATGTAATTGCCACAGACATATGTGCAATGTACAGTCGGCGGTAGGCTTTGAACCTGCGACCTCCTGCTTACTGTACATGCACTCTCCCAACTGCGCCACGAAGCAATATCTGAAAGCAAGTCAAGATGGTCTGTTGTATGTATGGAAGTGGGCGTGGAAAATGGGACTTAGAAAAAATTCAGTGTCAGTCCCATTAAAACTGAATGGGGAAAAGTGGATCTTTAACATTAAATTTTGCGAGTACTGTAAGTAATATGAAGTCAAACGATAAATAGCCCGAAAGGCGTGAATTTTGTCAGCAAGTTGAAATTTGAACGGTGTAAATCGGAAGTATAATGTAGGAGTAGTTTGATTGCAAAAAGTGTTGAGAATAAAATGCTATAATAATAATAAGTTTAAGTATAATAATAATAATAATAATAAAGGTTAGAAACAACATATGTGGGATGCTTTCAGCATCCCACAATAATAAGTTTAAGTATAATAATAATAATAATAAAGGTTAGAAACAACATATGTGGGATGCTTTCAGCATCCCACAATAATAAGTTTAAGTATAATAATAATAATAATAAAGGTTAGAAACAACATATGTGGGATGCTTTCAGCATCCCACAACTAGACTAAGCAATTTCTGAAGAAATTGCGTGGGATGCTGAAAGCCGAATGCTAATAGCTGAATGCTAAGCTGACTGCTAATAGCAGAATGTTATTGTTATCATTGAAGTGTGAAATGTAATTGAGAGATGTCTTGCTGAACCAGAATGCATTAAATAAAACGTATGTTAAATTAATAAAGAAAGATACATTGGCTGTAAATTACATATGAGAAATTATGAATGAATTATAAATGAAAAGACTGAAGTTTAAATTCAACCAGTCTTAGATTGAATTTGAACCCTCACCTCCTGTTTATTGTGGGATGCTTTCAGCATCCCACAATAAGTTTAAGTATAATAATAATAAAGGTTAGAAACAACATATGTGGGATGCTTTCAGCATCCCACAATAATAAGTTTAAGTATAATAATAATAATAATAATAAAGGTTAGAAACAACATATGTGGGATGCTTTCAGCATCCCACAATAAAGGTTAGAAACAACATATGCTTTCAGCATCCCACAATAAAGGTTAGAAACAACATATGTGGGATGCTTTCAGCATCCCACAATTATTTTCTGCAATACGCACGACCCTCCGCAACTCACAGTGCAGTGTCACCTCTGAGGAGACATTGGCAAGAAAATATTAAAGATGTAATTTAAATAACAAAATGTATGGGCTGAGATTGCAAAACCGTAAATAAACGTAAGTATAAAAGCAGGATACTTTAAGATTGACTAAGTAATGAAATAGATTGAAAAAATACATTAGATAAAATAAATATAAAAAAATTGAGGTAAAATAGCACATAAATGCAAAAAAGTAAAACTGCGATGGGACGTATATTGTCAGTTGACGTGCTAATGTGTTCCTATAATCATTACGACTGTTTTTGTGATGTATTGTGATACGTGTACAGCTAAATTAGGAAACCAAACCAACTTGAACACATTTGACACTGCTCGCTTGCTGTACTGACGTCATCGGCAAGCGCCGACCAGACGCGAAGGCCCCCGAATGGATCTGGCAGGCCGAACACATATGGTACCCACACCGGCACCTCAGAAAAAGAAATCAATAAATCATATCCTCCATGACTTTGTGTCTCTTTGCAGATATTCAAAATTAATCTAGCAAATGAGTAGGCCATGTCAACGATTTTATTATATATAGACTAGTATTACAACATTGGGTGAACTTATCAGTTTATATTTTTAGTTTTACTATGTAAATTCCAGTCAAATCTCATTTACAGGCAGAAAAAATGGTAACTTTTAATGCCGTACTTAAGAGACTCATGCAAAAAAACCTGTAATGACACAGCATTTGTAACATGTGTAGCCTAGTAAGAGGTGGCACACTAGGCGACGCCTAGTAGGCGTAGAACATAAATTACTGTAGCAACAAAGAGGATTGTGCTTGAGCTCTGATTGTCATGTTAAATGCCATGCTGTTGAAAACACCAATTTTTTGTCTAACCACAGTATGGTTATAAACCTCAGAGCATCAGAATCTACTTTACGATCGCACCCATTGAGAAGGACAATAATTTTGAATCCATGGCATTGTCAATTGGAAGACATTAGAATTGCATAAAATTTGGAGAATAATTGACAAAGCTACTTTCGAAATTTGGCTGGCGTTATTAAACATTCTACTATTCAAAGCTCGTGCCTCATGCCTCATCTACTTATTTGATACTTAGAAGTGGAATGTCATGGTTTGATTCTACTAAATTGATATTTTTTTTTACTACACGTTTTGCCTCTGCAGATGCACCAACATACAGAATAGCAATGGAATCCAAAATTAAGGAACTGGAGAAAGATAGAGAGTTCCTGCTAAAGGAACTGTCAGTGTAAGTACTTATTCACTGGGTACTTCTAAACTTGAGATATACTTTAGTTTAGATATGAAAATGCATCGGGGGGGTTTTTAGATAACAGTTCTTCCATTTTAATTGTTAATACAAACAGAATATTGTGTTCTCATAGGTATAACCAAAGTGTATCATTATTCACTTCATCAATGAGTCATGTGATTCCATGTTTGTCTTTCATCAGACAAGAAAAAGGACATTACTGGAACCACAAAGCATGTTTCGGATTCAACACGGTCCTCTTCGGAAAAGTCCTCATCTTCTTCTTCTTCCTCATCCTCCTCTTCCTCTGATGAGGAAAAAAGGAGGAAGAAAAAGAAGGGAAAAAAACACAAGAAGATGGTGAAGCGCCCAAAGAAGAGAGCGACTAAAGGAAAATGCACTTTTGGAAGAGGTGTGCTACAGTGCTCTCTTTTGTTAACTTGCATAACTGTACAGTAGTTGTTCACCAAGCGACATTTAAAAAAAAAGGGGTATAGATGTTATACTATGTTACCAGTTTGGTCATTGTTTTCCAAAGTAAAAACTAATGGGATATTGATCGGCCGCTTAATTGTCGATAGCTAAAAATGATATAAGTACACTAGTGGTTTGACTTATACTTATTCAATTATGTTGTATTACAATAAAGATGAGTGTGCAGTAAATTATCATGGGAAGATTCTTATGTAGCTTGTGGGAGTATTAGGGTGAACACAAAGGGGGTTCTTTTAGTCTTATCTTTTTTGATGGAAAAACAAATTCATAGTGCCATTATTGTACTTAATATTATTTGCATTAAACCTGTGTAACTTAGACCCTCGCAAACAATCTTTATGCTCACAAAGTGCTTTTCTTGTTGCCATCAAATTATTGACAAATAAATAAGCATACAGATGGTTTGCGAATGTCGGCCGAACATCTTTATAATGTTTTGCAGTAGTAAACTAAACCTAACAAAATGCCATCACTCGCTAAATGCACACAGTGTCGCAAGCCTGAGCTCAGTGACATACGGCTTCATAGCCTGAGCAGAAATGCATGTGAAGATGTTCCCTTTGCATGGAAAATTTCTCTAACTCAACTGATGTCACAACTCATTGCAGAGTATGAATCACTGTGAATAATTCAGACCTACAACACTTTGATAGTGATAATATAGTGTAAGAGTAAAATACTATGTCAAAGAACATTAAACAATGTTCACCTCGCTCTTTATTTTGAGCGTCTCTTTGGTATATTTGGGGGTCATTGTTTGTATTTTGGTTGTCAGATCTTCTTACGCGATATCACAAAAATAAACGTAATTACAGTTAGTACACACAGTTGAATAGGAAAAGGCGTGGCGTTCTTTCTGCATAAATACCGAAGTAGCAAGTCAAATAGGTGTACCCACCATTCGTAAACAAGTACATTTACCCTGCGGTTGCTGGGGTTCAACTAGATCTCCACATCTGATTTGGGATCAATAATGTACAGATTTACTGTTGCATTTCACAAACTGAAATCTTTATGCCAGTTATATGATCATATAGGGTAGTGAAGATTTGTGAGACTGGAGCTGTATGTAAATAAAAAGCCATATTCAACTCTGTTTCACATGGCTACGCAAAACCAATACTGATTGGCTCAAAAATAGCTGGTCGTAAATGTGAGAGATTTGCCAAACAGCATTTTTACAGCGGTAGAATTTTTTTAAAATGCCATAGTGAAATAAACAACTGAGTTTATTAGAATTTTATTTTTCAAACTATTCTAACTTTGGACTTTAACAAATGAATAAAGCTTAATATATTACAATATGGGTTCTTCAGTATTGAATAAAGCAACGTTGCGGAAAGGTGACAAAATAGATAACAAAATAGATGATTCCATTTAATCAGTACTCATGTAATGCTTCTCAACCATTCAAAGTACTTTTTAAAAGCAATTGTTGTATATACTTGCAGTACCATACGTCATAAGATTCATCTTACAGTTGTGCTGTCCAACATGATCATAATGGTTGCAGAAAAATTACTGAGTTCTATGAGACATGGCTAAAAGTATCTTGTGAACCTATGAACAAGACTGAAACCACTATATTAGTCCTTGCATTGCTCTCTTTTCTTTCATGATTCCAGCTTCAACACCCGAGGATGTCATTAAACGATACAAGAAGGTCCTCATGTCTTCCTGCGAGGGAAGAATCTCAGACAATCATTTGAGGCCGTTGGTGTGGATTGCAACACAGTGTTAGCTAGTGTGTCTATTGCTGAGTTGAGTGTCGCCAACCCGGAAAAGTACAGCCAGGTCCTTGAGGGATATTCAAGGGGCCAAAAGTTGAAAGAGTTTGAATTAGTTTGTCGACAAACAATAGACAGTAATCCATCCATCAAAGCCGAAATTGAAATCATGAAAAAAAAAGGGGAAACTGCTGCCTTTTATGAAAAGGCAGTAGATAAGTTAAGTTCAACAGAAGTAATATTCAATTGCAACTGTTAGTCCTACAGTTTTATGTTGTAGGAAATGTAGTACTGTACACATATTTGTATTCAACAATACTACTTGTTAATTTGTACATTACATTTGCAAATAAAAAAGGAACTAGCAACATTTTGTATGTTTCATCACTTTAGAATAGGGTATGCAAAAAGATTATTAAATGACCTGTTAATATGAAAACATAGTTTGTTCATGATAACAAATATTATCAGCAAACATATTAGTCATTTGAACATGATGAAGTGTGGTCACTTTAGAATAGGGTATGCAAAAAGATTATTAAATGACTTGTTAAAATGAATAGATAATGTGTTCATGATAACATGATTTGTACACATGGTAATCTAAGTTGTAAATGATAATAACAGTTTACAAATACTGGCGGAATCACCAATGTTCAACTTTGGAGTGGATCTGCAAAAAGGTTTGTAATATAATGAAAATAATAATACCACACCAGTGGGGCCTTGATTTCCATGGGCCCAGATGAGGAGCTGAGCTACAAGGACTTTGAATGTTATTCTTCAATAGTTGCAAATTGGTAGCTCATCATGAGTTCAGAATTGCACTTCATGACATGTTTTTGCATTATGATGATGAGTAATATACATTTCTGAATCATGTGTTAACCAGTAGGTATGATTTGCAAATTATTAACTCATAATCCCACAACATTGCAAATTATGTTCAGAACTCTTCGTCATGACATCATCTTTTGCTAATGCATTTATAAGATATTAACTAACAATTTGTAAATTACATTTTCTCATGTTTAAATATTTACTGATTATTAGTTAACAATCATTTATCAGTTGCAAAATTGTTAGTTCATCATGAGTTAAGATCTGCTAATCATGAATTCACCGTTTGTTAATGCTTTTACAAGTTATTAATGAAAAAATTGTCAATTTCTTTCCCGTTTTACTCATTATGAGTTAACAATCATTCAACAGTTGCAAATTGTGAGTTCATCATGAGTTCTGAATTGCTCTTCATGAGTTCATCGTTTGCTAATACATTTACAACTTATTAACTACTAATCATTTGTAAAGTACTTGTTCCTAATATTTTAATAATTACAAATGATTAGTTCATCATTAGTTATCATGAATTCATGTTTTACAAACGCATTACAAACTGTTACCTAACAATCGTTATTATAAAGTGTTACCCATGTATATATTCTTCTGTTTTAATTCATCTTAGTAATGTTAGTGTCCCATCACTGGGACAGCCAGATTGATAATTGTGATTCACTCAAGGGTGTTCTTCACATTATCAATCTGTTAATCTCATGGACCAAAGTTGTAAATTTTCACATCAGATCAGACGATCCAATGATGCAATGTCATGCTTTATATTTCTACCATTAGCACGTATCTTTGATGCTTTTAAGCATCTGAAGTAGGCCTACAGTAAATCTGTGACAAATGTCCCGGTGTTCCTGTGGTGCTTTACATTCACTGAATCACTGAGTGATTCTTTGTTTAATCCAATCAGGCTTATCTGGCTTGGATGAGGCTGGTGGTGGCAGCCGTTTCCATGTGGATGTTGTTGCTGCCGCCGCCGCTGCTGCTGCCTGTACTAACTACCTTGCCGCCTCCACAGTGATGCATGTTGCATTAATGCTGAGGTGAAGAGTGGGAGGGAGAGGGCAAGCTGAGACGGCTATGCAAGAGGGATGGAGAGAACAAGTGTATGGGAGCTGATAGATAGATAGATAGATAGATAGATAGATAGATAGATAGATAGATAGATAGATAGATAGATAGATAGATAGATAGATAGATAGATAGATAGATAGATAGATAGATAGATAGATAGATAGATAGATAGATAGATAGATTTCATGTTAGTATCCTGTTACTTCAATTCTGATGTCCTTGCTGTTTTTCCCCAAAGGTACCCCATAATCAGGTCAAACTAAATCTAGAAGCATATTAAAGAATAAAGCATGCATACTGTATTTTAGACAAGAAATCACGATACATTATTTAATGAGAAGGATAATGTGATTATGAAGGGTGAAATATTGCAAAGGAAAGAGAGAGAAAAGTTGGTCTCTTGTTGCTCATCTAACCCTGAAGCTGTATGGGGGGTAAAATGTGAGAGAGAGAGAGAGAGAGAGAGAGAGAGAGAGAGAGAGAGAGAGAGAGAGAGAGAGAGAGAGAGAGAGAGAGAGAGAGAGAGAGAGAGAGAGAGAGAGAGAGAGAGCAGCAGCAGGCAGAAAGATGTTGAATTGAGGAGATACATTTGGGGGGGCAACCACCATCATCATCAGAGAGAGAGAGAGAGAGAGAGAGAGGAGAGAGAGAGAGAGATGAGAGAGAGAGGAGAGAGAGAGAGAGGAGAGAGAGAGAGAGAGAGTGAGAGAGAGAGAGAGAGAGAGAGAGAGAGAGAGAAAGGCAGAAGAGGAGGAGAGCTTGCGTTGGTGTGTTGGTTGGCAGAGTGCGCTTCTCAAAAAAAAAAAAAAAAAAACCCTTCCTCTGACAGAAGGCATGATTCACAGCAGAGAGAGAGCAAGCGAAGAGGAGAATACAAGCTAGTGCAAGGGAAAGAGAAAAACGACACGGATCAAGATGTGAGATGTATCAAGAGGCACGACACAGACACGATTCTGGTAAGGAAAACAATTGTACATGCATGAGGGCAATTCACAGAACGGGATGGGAGACTGGATTCAAAAGACTCTGACTGCGTTGACAAGGTTTTCTATTGACCAGAGGAAATAGAGCAGGTGGCAGGGGCAGTGATGACATGGAGATCCTTAGATGCAGGGGATAGAAACAGAATGATGAAACATAAATAAGATCATGCGATGGAAACTAATTAACTAATTACTTCAGGTCTTTAATGAAACATATATACATATATATACATATATACATACATATATATATACATACATATATATATACATACATATATATATATATATATATATATATGTATGTATGTATAATTGATTTGTTTGGAAGAATGTTTTGAGTTCATTACTTTCCCCCCAATTCATGTCATTGGCGGTAGATTATGTGGATTTTCAATATTTGCGGGCCATCTGGTCCTTATTCCCTGTGCGTAACAGGAATAGAGGGCACTGTATGTATCACCTGGCCATTGCATTTTTAAAATAGCAAAAAAGCCTAGCCATGGTGCTTTATCCTGTATGTCTGTAATGTTGTTGTCCATAGTCCATAAAATCCAACATATGTTGTTATCGATGCGGCCCGGGTTCCCTGTTAAATATGGTGACTTCTCTAAGTCGAATATGAAGACAAAACTTGATGCACTGGAGAACCTGGCTGAGCCAATCCAACATGACTGCCATGTTGATATAAGTTAAGGCAGGAACCATCAGAGTCTGATAGGAAATGATGTCTGCTTTAACAGTTGCTCCATTGAAATGTTATTGGTTGTGAGCAGTAGAATAGACCTTTTGCAAACCACGCCCCCAAATGCCCATATATCCGTCAAGCTTCTATCGGCTCCATTGAAATCCATTATAAAATTGATCCACAAAGCCTCTGTCAGCTTCAATAAAACTAGACTAGACAAAGTTCCAACAAGCTGTGGACCTCCAAGCAAAATAGTGAAGCGATATGCCCATCGATTGTGTAAATCGGACATGAGGAATCCACAAAGTGGAGCAAAACAAGCATTTCCTACCACGAGTACTTCTGCATTTCGGCAAGTTTTTTATGATGCGTCGCCTCGTAAAAATACACAGTTTATCTTGATCATTGTTATTAACGTTAGCTGGGTAACTTGAAGTCCTAGTAGGTAGTTTACGCTGGGTTTCATACTGGGGCTCTGTGATGACACAAACTAGTCAACATAGCATCGTAACGGGCACTTTGAACTTAGTTTTCATCTTTCATGTAGCATTTTGTGTTACCTCAGAGTAAACAACCTTTCTGTAATAGAGGAAAAACATGTAAGCAGTTTACAGGTACATTTATTCAAAATTATTTTTATATTAATATAATTATTTTGCGGGGATTACAATGTCCACAATAGAGCGAGAGAGAGAGAGAGAGAGAGAGAGAGAGAGAGAGAGGAGAGGAGAGAGGAGAGAGAGAGAGAGAGAGAGAGATGCCGTTGTTTACCAGACTTATCTTGAGACCTGTTATGCTTTAGCCTCGATAGTTGTGAATTTCCGCTTTTCTGCACATTTTAATATTATGAATATATCCTTCCACTACATACTCTAGACCCATTTGCTTCGATCTGGAAGATATTGTGCTTGAATTTCTCCAGAAACACTTACTGAATGCTCTGGTTGGACCCGAAAGTGTCAATTGAGGTGGGGCGAGTTCATGATCTGTATGCCTAAACAGGAAGTATATCATTGTTTCAGATGACAGAGATAAAAAAGTCAGTTTTACTCATCAATAGCTGTAAAACAAATAAACAAACAAACATAGTAAAACAGTATTTTGAAGCATTTTTATAAAAACATGTCATTTTCTCTATTTAATTTTTTTTCCCTTTCAGTGTAAATTAGCTAGGTGGGAGGGTGGCACCCTAGTGACCTTTATTGACGAGCCACCACTGGGATACAACTATTATTTTGGATACCAAATGTCTTCGGCTTTTCTAATAGTTGTCACATTCTTGAAGTTTCACGTTATGTTATGTTTGGGTTTTTTTGTTTCTGTAAAGTGCTTTGTGACAGCTCAGGCTGTTTGAAAGCGCTATATAAATAAAGTTGAGTTGAGTTGAATCTCACTGACTAAAGATATTTATTAGCAGTCACCAAGTGCAACCCACAGTAAAGTCTTTTTTTTTCTTTTCTTTTTTTAAAGTTCTTTTCAAATGTAAAACCATGGACTTTGTTTAGTAAATATCTGAATGTCAATACTTTCCATGCTGTGCAGCATCATCTTCCTTGTTTGTTTTCCACAGATGGATGACTCAAGTCAACAAATAGAGCAAGAATTAGAAGAAGCTTTGACTGCATCCACGCTGCCTTCCTAACACTTTGGTGGATTAAGACACAACTGGCTCCAAGCACACAGCCATGAAAAATCTATATATATATATGATATATATATGTATATAAAATAATAATAACAATAATAATAATAATAATAATAATAATAATAGTAATAATAATAATAAACAATATATAAACAAACTCAAACTGGAAGAAACATGGGAGAGAAAAACATTTTTTTCCAATTGATAAATGAGTAAATAACAATAATTCTGGACGTACAAAGTAGACTTGTTTGGTATTTCCATTTATGTCATCCAAGGTCATTTTTGACTAAGGGACACAATTTCCAAACTCCTTTCTGATGAAGTCATGGGAGTTATTTAAGTGACCTTTTTGAGCAACTAGTGTTTTGAAGAGGCTCTCTTATAAGTCTTACGAGTCCACATAGAAAGAAAGGATAGCTCTGGTTGGCTTGACTTCTGCCCGCTGCTGTGCATATTGCAATTTATAGTATCAACATTCTTCAGATCTTAGTTAAACAAAAGACTTCACAATTGACGCTTCAAACTTCCCCCGTGTCTCCCATCCACCCCTTCCCACCATCTACCTTCCAACAAAACATGGGCAAACCTCTTAGCCGCCCAGGTTGTTTCAGGAAGAGCTCATGTTGCCTGGAGAAACATGCAGTTGGGGAAAGAGGAGTGAGAGGTCGAGATGTGATGATGGAAGGAGGATACGGTGACGGCTATGTACCACAACGCTCTATCTATGATACCATGTGCATCAATCAACAAATTGATAGCCACCACCATCATCACCACCACCACCCTGGAGCATCCACGCGGCGAGATGCTGGAGGTGAGGGGAGTTTCAGCTACTCGACAAGTGGCTCCCTTCGTGTTAGCAGATCCCCAGCTGAAATGTTCGACTCTCAGCCTTGCTCCCTAACTCCAAACCCCTCATTTGTTCGCCGTCTCGATGAACGGGCCATCTATGATTCACTGAAACTCGGAGTTCAGGATACTGATGGTGGTGGCTGCCCTTCGCCCGGGCATTTCAACCGATCGGTTTCTCCAGCTGTGTCCTCATTCTCAGCACCAGGAGTGTCATCGTCATCTAAAAAGCACCACCACCACTATCACCCTCATCATGGGGACAGCACAAAGAGTAGAGATGGTCGTCACTCCTGGAAAGTTCTCACACCTCCAAAACACCTGGAATGTTTGGACATCACTACAAATGAAATGATGTCCCAAGCAGGGGGATGTTTGAACCCAGCACACTATTCTCACCAAGGGGGCCCATCTTCCTCTCTTACATCTCCTCTTATATCCCCCTTCTCTGGTTCACCACTATCATCTGGCTACCATACGCCAGTCTTCTTCTCACCTGCCAAACCTCGCCCGAGTCAATCTCAAAGCTTGCGTTGTTCACCTCCCCATGTGATTCAACCGAGGCATTACTCCCAAAGCCAGAGCCTAAGGATGTCACCACCCCATGAACTTAGGCGTTCCCCCTACCAAGTCCCATTGGTTCAACTGTCGGCTCATGACCTTGAGCAAGACCTGAGGGAGCAAGGTGGATGGGGCTGTGGTGAGCGAGAACGGGAGTGGGAAAGGGAGAGAGAGAGGGAGATGGAGAGAGGGTGGGCACAGCGAGAGTGGGAAAGAGAGAGGGAAAGAGGGAGATTAGAGAGAGAGAGAGCAAGAGAAAGGGAAAGGAAGGAAACAAGTTTTGGGACGTTTGGGTATGGTCGACAGGTTCCTCTGCGTTCAGAAAGAGATTCTGTATTTTTAGAACCTGAACAGGTCTTAGATACAACCCCTCTTTTAATTCCCCAGCCTTCGCCCTCACCTTCCCCTTCACCAAGTGCTGCCCCAAGAATGGGAACTGGTGCAGTGGGTAGAAATAGAGCTGGTTCAAAAGTAGGCTCAGATTCAATTGGCGGGGGGATGGTTTCTAAAACTGACAATGGGAATATGAGCTCAGGGTTAGTGGAAAGCAAGCCTAGTTGTGGAACAAGGATGGTCAGTGGAAGCATGGCTGAGGCTGACATTATGACTGGGATGCATGCAAAAAATAGACTTGGAAGTTGGAGTAAATATGAAAATGGAGCCAAAGCTAGTATTAAAAATGGGTCTGAAAAAAGAATGGGCTCACAGGTGAAAACAAGAGCAGGAGGGAGGGAATTGGAAGGAAAAGTGGAATCTGGAGTACAAGTACAAAATGTGTCAAAAGCTGTAAACAGGGAGGGACAAAGAGGGGGGACAAGGGCTGCAGAAAAAATGGGAAGAGGTGTCACGAAACCAGAACCAATTTCTGAGGCTACACCATCTACTTTGTATAATGTGGACAACAGAGTTGTGCTTGGAGATAAAACTGATACTAGAACTGTACATGATTTTAGAATGAAGGTAGATATTGACACAGGGCCTGAGATGACAGAAAGTCCAAGGCCGATGGAGATTGCAACACAAGAGGAAACTAACATTAATACGTTGAGCTCAGACCCAGCTGAAATATTAGAAACCAAACTTGAAAAAGACAGAATGAGTGTGTCTTCACATGAGCATGAGGCAGCACTTGATGTGGGACTGGGTAAGGAAATAGAAACTAAAAGTAACAGTGAGATTGCCAATAAAGAAAACAACGTCGGTAAAACCCAGATAAATGAAGAACCTGTGGAGAAAACTGAAACTGCCCCTCCAGAACAAGCTCAGAAAACACCAGTGGATATTGAAAAAATTATAACCAGCCATGTTGGAAAAGGATCCAAAAGCCACAAGTCTAAATCCTCAAAGTCCAGTTCCAGGTCTCGACCCGGTACAGCCACAGGGTTGAGACCAGGGGTGCTTAGCCCACACCTTAGAAAAGGTCTTGCAGATCTGGAATCAACAGGTCCTGCTGAAGGCATTGAGTCAACCTGGCCTCGTCGGATCATGGTTAGAAAGAGAACTGTTCGGCAAGGTGGTGCAGTCCATAACCTCCCAATCCTTCCACCACTTCCGTCAGTAATCTCTGCCTTAGAGAAGCGCCGCCCACATTCCCATCTCCATTTTCGTCCAGGCCATCACTCAGAGAACCCGCTTTCGACAGATCTTACCATTTTTACAGGCAGGTGCTCACTGAAAGAGCCCTCCCATCAAGAACAAGTACAAGGAGCCAATTTAGTGGGCAGAGCATCCCTGAAAGAGCAGAACCTGGAGCACTGGAGGGTGTACAGAGACCAGGAAGAACCCCGAAGATGTAAGACCAAGGAGAAACAAGGTGATAAGACTGAGAATAAAAATGAGGAATGGGAAAAAGATAGTATTGGGGAAATTGACAAGAGCCATAATAAAACTAAAGAGAATGTCGTAAAGGCAAAGGCTATGGTTGCAAAGCAACTGGTGGAAGAAATCAAACAAGATAAGATCAAAATAAGCTTGGATGAAAAAGTTCAAGAGACTGAAAACAAAATCAAAGAAGTATTAGTAGAAAGACACCATGAAATAATCTGTGAAAAAACAGAAAAGGGAATTACTGACAATAGAAAACAAGCGCAAACGGTGGAGGTGGTGTCACATGTCAAAAATGACGAAGTTGTGGCGGAAGGAGGAACTGGAGGATCCTTTGGGGAAGATCACGAGATGGAGAGCTGGGACTCCGTGCTCGAGATGGTCAACACTATATGGGATGATGGCTGGGAGAAAGGGGCAGCAGCATCAGCAGGTGATACAGATTCTTTATCTGGATCTCTTCAACGTTGGCCTCTACTTCGGCCCCCGGTAGGCTTTGGAGGCTCTCATCCCCCCTCCTCTGCAGCTTCGGAACTCAGCTTGACGGAGCTGGAGAAGAGAGCGAGAGAGCTGGATTCTGATTTGGAGCACCTCGATCTGTCTCAGAGCCATGGGGACACCCAGGATTTATACCAAACACCACTGGAGCCTCAAAAGGAGCGATCTGATATGTACCAAACTCACCCCAGACCGCAGAGAGAGAAAGGGTCCGTCTTGACAGGTAGGCATACCCTGTGCTCTCTTTTGATTTTTAAATCTATTTACATCCCTTAGGATGGAACAAGTTAGCATTTTGTTGAATAGCAGAGCGTCATGTGCTAATCTGAAAAATCTCCTTTAAGAATGATTTTGCTTTCAATTTGAAACATCAACACTAAGGGATGAAAATATGACTGTAATGTGTTGCAAACTTACCAAGCTTACATGCAATATTTTTAACATGAACATCTTGCAAATCAATTTGCGATTGTGATTGGTTAGTTAAGTTTCAACCAAAAGTGTTGACTTCATCCAAATCATGTGTTTCATTGGTTTAGACATGTGAATATGTCCACTGCAACTATGGAGTTAAATTAGGGCCAAAAGTTTTGTACTTGAAAAAATAAAACTCGAAACTGAAAATTGTTGTGTTGATCTTGAATTTCACAAAATATACAAAGGTATTCAAAATAAAAATAAGCATGTGAAAAGTTTTTTCGGGTCAAAATTAATTTTGATTCACTTCGGTCCTGCCTTTGAATAAATTATTTATTTTCATTTTTTGCTTCCATATATATTTTGACATTTGAGGTCTTATTTTTTTCAGTTGCATGTTTTTGTCTTTTCAGATTCAGATCTTATTTTTTTGGGTTTCAACACATTTTTTCAGTTTCAAAACTTGTTTTTTCACTTTCAAATCGTTTTTCACTTTCAGATCTTTTTTTTTCAGTTTCAAGTCTCTTTTTTTCAGTTTCAGACTTTTGACCCGAATGTTACGTGGGGGCGTGGTGACAACTGAGCGGGGCGTGGAATCATGAGTGACAGCTGCACAAAAGCGCTTTGGAAACACCCCCCAGTGACAGTGCCTTCAGGGAACGTAGGAATTAAGAGAACTCTTAACTCAACATATATACCCCATTTTCGTGTGATTGGCAGCATATGAATTAATGCCAGTGACAAAATTCCACTTCAAAGTCTGTTTTAGACAGTACTGAGCACCAATTACGGTCTAGCAGCAATAGGTTGTGCCAGGTTTGCCGTACAACAGCGACGTTTAAGCAATTATGTCCGATGTCGATGTCGGCATTGTGAACGCATCGTATTTTCACGCTGGCGTCCGGCCGGTTGCCGTCAGGACAACCGAATGCACGGGTGAGACATGCTAAATAAGTGTTGCAAAATCATAACAATAACATAGCCAATCACATATGGGCCTGAGCCAACCCATCTCGAGAAGTGTGTCTACTTTTTTTTTTTTTGCCAATTAGCCTAAAGATGTTCTTTTCATTTTGACAGAAAAGCTGACAAAAAAATGTAATTTTTCTTCACTGTTCTACAGACATTATATGCAAATGCAGTTATGCATGTCTATTTTGTGTATTCACTGGTAAAGATAAGGCTGATTTTTATTCATGTGTCATCGCTTCTTGTGTAGTTTAAAAGTTCCCCTTTGGGCAGGGTAAACACAGGAAGTGTGTTGTCCCCCCCACACTGGTTTGATACAAGCATGTCGGTTTTATGCCCACCTGGGAAATTGGACGTTTCAAAGTGTCATAAATCACAAGATAGAATGGTTGCATGTTATGTCCTAAACATCAGTGATGAAAAACAAGTCAGGTTGTCCAATCACAATTTGTCAGCTGTGCCTCAGCTACCTCTATTGCCGCCACCAGAGTCATTTGGGCTCAATGAACTATAAGAGCTCTATTTTCATACAAGTGCATGTGTTTTTGTCGCAGAAGTTGGCACATCTTGATTATTGTGCCAGGCAGGGTCGTTTCTAGATTCATGGGGGCCCTAGGCAAGATTCTGTTTGGGGTGCCCTAGTTTACCAAACTACAATGAAGAGATTCCGAACCGTTTATGGTCTCCTAAGATACCACAATCTTTTACACTTTATAAGCAAAACGGACTACAGTTGAAATTAAACATCTTAAGTTGACAGTCCTCTTTACATCAATAAATAAAACAGCTTTTGAGTTTTTAGAAAAATTTATTTAAATAAAACACAACAAAAACTCTATTTAAAGTGCAACAAGGAAAACGAACTTCAAATAATGCTTATATAACATCAGTCTCACAATTTCAGCATAACACCTAATATTGTGTACTGGTCAGGAGATCCTGCAGAAGAAAGTGGTGGTCTTGGAGGCTTCCTGGTCAGAAGGAAAAAAAAAAATAAAAAAAATAAAAAAATAAAAATAAAAATAAAGAAGGAGGTCCTCCTTTAGGATGTGATGGTCCTATGGCGTCCTTGTCAGGAAGTTCAGAAGATCCCCCTGGCTCATTATCTGGAGCTCCAAAATATTTTACAAGTGCTCCTAGAAAGACAAACCTCCTTAGGTTATCATGTAAATAGACCACGAGTGAATATTCCCTTTTTTTTTTTTTGAATTACAGTAATATTGCAGTAATACTTCCATCAATTGTCTTATCCACCTGCAGTAATACTGAATATTAATTAAAATGAATCTATTTTTGTATTAATAATTGTGATGTACAGTGCTTGTACCCAATTACAAATTTGTCACTTTTAAGGATTTTCTACAATAATTTACATATTATACTAGTTGAACTAGGGGCTGGCCAAGAGAAAATTAATATCGATAAATAAATGCCCGAGGCTAGCGAGTTGGCTAGCAAAACAAATAAACAAACTTGCTAAAAATAAAATAAAATGGTTTCACCTCCAACTATCCATCACCAACAAGTCCCTTACCTTTCTCCTCCATTCGTTTTTCATCTTCTGTTTTCTTTTTCTTTTGTTTTTTCTGCACCGCGGAGATAGCTTCTTTTTGATGGCATTACGGTGTCTGTTTTATTTAGTACTCTCACTAACGGCAAGGGTAGATGGTAGCATTCATTCATTCATTCTCACACAGTGACGTTACTGACGTAGCGTCACAAACTGACACAAAAACACCAGCCACTGCCTAACATCTCAGTTTATTTTATTTATGTTCTGTTTGTTTTTTAACCAAAAATTGGATGTAATACGTGGCTGGGGAGAGGGAAGTCTGGGCTTCCCTGCTAAAGCTGCTGCCCCCATGACCCAAATAAGCGGTAGATGATGGATGGTTGGATGAACTTTAGTGAACTATTTACTTGCTTAATTTTTTAATTTATCACATGCTGAAGACCCTAGATCAGGGGTGTCAAACTCATATTAGCAGAGGGGCCGCATGGAGGATAATATATTACTAAGTGGGCCGAATCGGTAAAATAATGGTATATAATTTAAAAACAATTCCCGTCAATTTTATTCAGATTTTTGCGATTTTTGGGCCAGCCCTAAATTACAGAGCCAACTGTAATCTATGGTTTCAAAAAATAACACGAATGCAAATGAAACGCGGCAACACTTTGCCTGTATAAGTTCCGGACGTGTTAAATCTACCTATTTTGCATATATATAGTTCCCAGAATGCATTGTGTGGCGCAGTTAATGAAGTAATAGGACCAGTAATTGATTTAATTTGTGCCGTATTTAACATGTTTATGTTGGTCTATGATTTAAAAAATAAATAAATAAATAATTTTTTTTTTTTTTTTTAAACAAACCATAACTTTAAGTGACTTCCAGGACGATTTCATGTCCACAGTGTATTACTCATCTGAAGATTGTTTAAGAAATTACAAATGTATATTTTTAATTATGGCTGGCTGATTAATTGGTCCAACATTAAAAAAAAATTTTTTACTTTACAAAATCGTCTCGCGGGCCGGATTAAACCCCTTTGTGGGCCTGATCCGGCCCGCGGGCCTTAAGTTTGACACCTCTGCCCGAGATGCTCCCTGCAATTTTTGGTTTAATTTTAAACAAAGTTGTCAATTCTTTTTTTTTTTTTTTTTTTATATTAAAAGAAAAAGTATATTTTTAAAATTTTGATGCTAATATTTTCTCTTTTACTGCAAATGAATATCAGCGTGAAATATCGGTTATTGCCTCCTTGACTACTAATCATTGGTATCGGCCTTGAAAAAGCCATATCGGTCTGTCTATCACTTCTTAAAGTACATTCTCAATGCCAGATTTATTGGTCTGCCTCACATTACTAAGTAAGATTTACAGTATATCGACCAAAAGTACTCCCTTAAAAAAAAATAAAAAAAAAAATCTAAATCTACTTTTGACATGCAGAGAAAGAAAAAACTATTGTTTTATCCATTACATATGTACATACAGTCATTAATGTCAGATCCTGCAAAAGTTTCCTTTCTCGTCAGTATCTGGGTCAGATTTCAACAATGCATACGTTTTTACAACTCCTCATTTAATACTGTATTATGATCAAATACAGTATACACAAATGGAATAAACTGTATTGGCCATTTCTTGTGTTGCTGTTGTTGACTTGAATAACAGTGTGCTGTTTTGTAGGGGTGGGGAGCAGGTCCCAGGTCAACCTTGAGTTCAGCTCCATGGTATTACCAGTTACTGACACAGACAAAGACTCTGTCGGGTGGTCTTTAAAATCTCCTGCTGGGACCTCCACTGGGGGCACAAGGTTAGTGTCAACATGACAACTTATTACGCCAATTGATTTACATCCGATTCAACTGATTAACACAGTAAGCTGCTGTTTTTAACATATTTTTTTTATTTCCTATTTACATGCAACCTGCAAATAACAATAAGCGTTTAACAGTAGTTTCATATTTAGTAGCTTATGTTTTGCACACCCGTGTCACTGCATTAAAAATGTATAACACCAAAAACTGCAAACAAAATGCATTTGATGTGAGGTTCCGTTTTAAATTTCTATAAACAATGCAGCAATATATGTATGGAGTATTGGGGCCGCAGTATAAAGAAAAAAATAGTGAACGTATTAAAGTCACGTTAGAAGTCATATTTTTACAGAATGTCAAAATTTTCCACATTTGAATATCAGTTAATTGTCTAAAAAAAATCACTTTTATTGAATTAATTAATAATACATTAACAGTTATTATAAAACAAACAAACAAACTGTCATTTCACTCAGTTTCATTTCTCACGAACCGCTACAAATGCTCTAATGAATGTGCTGATGCACAAAAACACTGAACTCTTTCTTGTTGCTATAATACTTTTTAAACTTTAATTTGACCAGCTATTCAGTGTTCCTCCTAATGTAGATGTACAGTATGTTTTGGAATAATTATTGCAACTGTTCTCGCAAAATTCTTGTAGAATTCTTTGTGCAAAAATTACTAAAATAATTGTTCAATTATTTTAATTACATTGGCCAACTTAAAATTGCCTTATTTTGTAATGGGAGCACCTTTAAATGTAAGCCTTGATGTCCCAGCAATTCAATACAGTGTTTAATAAGAAGTTCAATTCAAAAGGATGACTCTATCAAACTGTGGATGTAGAATAACACACTGATGGAGTCTGGCATAAAGACATTCATACATAGCATAAATGTAATGACATTGTGGTGGTAAGCAATCATGCAATCTTTCTTCCAGCCCCAGTAAAGAGGACAGCTCTCCTGACTCCAACCTAACGCTGGAATCGGACTCCAGTGGCGTCTTTCTCTCATTATCCAATCAGAGCCAGGAGGGGGCCGGCTCTGACAGCGACCAACCAATCAGCGGCTCTGACCTCGGCAGCAGCAACACATCATTGGAGAAGGACGGGGACGATGGAGGTTTGAAGGAATGGGGCAGGGAGGAGAGCGCTGAACTCCAGTGGTGCTACCCGTCACTGCTCAGCACCGCCTCTCATGAAGACGAGGGAAATAAGGAACGTGCTGAGGATATTTGTGGCTCGGGTGGGGGAGATGAAGTGAGAGGAAAAGATGAGGATGGATGGAGAGATGAAACGGGAGGACTATTTTCATCTTATAAGGACCAATCAGACACAAGTCCGTGTGAAGCGATGCGGCCGAGAAGAAAAGTTACCATAATGGCAAATGAGCCGCTTCTTCCGCCGTCTCCATTGAAACAGCAAATCAAACATCTGATCGATCCTTATCATAAGCCAATTAGAAGCTCAGGACTGGACAGTGGTGACATTGATCCGTTTGTCCAACCAGATAGCTTTGTTTATCTTGCTGTGTCAGCTGGACCTGGCCCCCATGGAGAGATCTCCACAATTACGGATTACTCCACTCAAGATACACAGCAAGAGGGCATGCGCCAACACTTTGACCACAGGAAAACACATTTGGAGCAGCCCAACCTGGAACCCGATGCCAGGTTGTCTCACCTTGCTCCTCGTAAACCAGAAGAAGGAGATTTTTTATGTACTGACAGCTTTGTGTACCTAGCTGCTCCAGCTTGCCTACTCTTAGGCCCGGAAGGATCAACATCATACAGTGGCAGGTATGTTAATTTATTCTTAGAAGTACCACACCACACTTTTGTATTTGATGTCCTTTTATCAGGTTGCAGGTTGAATGTGAAAAACCGCTTTCCTCTGTTTGGTAGTTGGCATATCTTATCTTATGGCAGCCATGTTCATTGGGTCCCACTATCATTGTGAAGCAAAATTTACCAAGCGTTGGTGACTCACGCCTGACATTCAGCAAATTGATATACAGTATGACACCCTGAATAGCCTGTACAGGCTTTTGAGGATGCACGTAAAGCAATCGAGTAACAAGCACTGAAGTGGGTTGATACGGAAAGTGGATTTTGGTGAAAATGAAAAGGGGGTGGGGGGTGTATATTGAGGCTTGTTCACCCTCCATTTACTTGACTTTAAATAGAGCAGTGCGTACAATACGTCGCTCACCTACACAGCAAAATTGCCAGTGTTAGATTACTCAACTCAACTTTATTTATAAAGCACTTTAAAACAAGCATTGCTGTATATAAAGTGCTGTACATGGAACAGAAATCAGTCACTCTACCATTTAGCCAGGCCGCCCCAACAACAACTGTATGTATCGCTACTGAAATATTGACAGCACGCTGGAAATTGGAAAGTTCCTCCTTCACCGTAAATGAGGGTGTGGTCAATTTAACACTCAGGGGCACTAACCGGTAAAAATGGAGCAATCAGCGAGCGCCTAATTCACTAAACACGCGCAGATGGGGAAATCCGTCACTAAGTGCTCTGCCAACCAGATTGCGCCATGGTGCGCCGGCGTTATTTGCGCGTAAGTAAATTAGGTAATTTGCATGCATTTGACGCAAAATATTCCCACCGCAATGCAAATAAGACTCATTGATATACAATGTCTAATTCACTAACGCCAGCGCAAATAGCCACACCGCGTTTGCGTGACGCAACACTTTTGGAAAGCATGTATTAACCTGCTGCAACCTTGATCCCAGTATCATAACAGCAGTGCATGGCATGGTGCACGTCGCTCTCTGGCTGAACACGCAGAGAGAGAGAGAGAGAGAGAGAGAGAGAGAGAGAGAGAGAGAGAGAGAGAGAGAGAGAGAGAGAGAGAGAGAGAGAGAGAGAGAGAGAGAGAGAGAGAGAGAGAGAGAGAGAGAGAGAGATTTCCATGTTAGTTTAGGACACATAACGCATAACGTAACCCGGGCTGATCGGCAATGGTGGGGAGGCATTTTACGTTCATTTTTACGTGCCAGATGCATACTGTACGCCCACGCCAACCTCTGAAAATATATATTTTTTAAAACAATCGCACCAATAATTTGTACTTTATGAATGAATGACGTCGTTGTCATCCTCTCTGCTCTGTACAGCTTAATGGCGCTCTAAACGCTTACTCTCGGTCCAACCTCGCTTTCTGATAATGTCATCTTTCTCACAACTATTACTATAACAACCATGTTCTTGGCGCAAATCCATTGCCATGTGTGGTAAATCAGGCGCAAATTTGCTCCAAGCTGACAGTTTTGTGGGCGTGTTTGCGCCGGTATATGATTAGAGCAATATCCTTAGTGAATAGGTGGGTAACTGGGCGCAGACTGCGGGTGCAGTTGTGGTGCAATATTTCGCGCTATTACCTGACGCAGCGCATTTTTAGTGAATATGCCCCTCAGTGTGTGCTATTCAGGTTACACCCAACATCCACCCCAACACTCTGATACTGTAACTTTTCATCCAAACAGTGTTAAAATAACACTGCTTACTGCATATTTGATGGAACACTGGAAATTTAACACTGACCGATTTCTTGTGTACATTTTGAAGACAATGCCTGCAAGCTTAGCCTTTTCATCCTTAGGTATGTTTTAAATTGCAACTATTGTTGTAAAACACAAAATATGTACAGGTATTTTAAATTTAAAGGTTCTGTATGGAATGGTGGCAGCTGGTTGTGTGTTACTCACTTAAAACCTGAAAGTGTATTTTTATCACGTGTTTTAAGCTAGAGATGTTACAATTCAAGTACCTCGATTTGGAACAAAAATGCATGAGGATTTTTTTTCTGCCGCTTATTTGGTGTGCATGGTCAGGAACGCAAGCCAATCCAGTCCCCACACTGATTGTTCATACGATGCATTATGGTAGGGCTGGCCGATTTTTGAAAAATGCAAATCACAATTACTCTTGACTGATATTGAAATAAAGATAATTCATTCATTAAAACTTTGGGTCAAATCCACAAACAATGCAGTGTGTCCACTGATTATGCCATTAATTGGTCTCCATCGGAAGCTGCAGTTTGCGCCGTCTTAACGTCCGATTCACAGAGGATATTGCTCTTGTTCTTCTTTGACAGATGAGTCTAGTACTTTGCACCTGATTTACCACACGTGGCAATGCTGGATTTTTACCAAAAATAACACGACAGAAAAATGACATTTAGAAAGAGAAAGATGAAATTATCAGGACACGACGAGCTTGGACCAAGGAGGTGCAAAAGCGTGGTCGTCAGAAAACAGCTTCTGGACGTAAACGTTTTCCTCATTAACTGTAGTGACTGAGCAGAGATGAATACATCATTCATTCATTCATTCATTCATTCATTCATTTAATGACCATAAAATACAAAATATTGGCGCAATCATTTTCACATTTTCAAAGATTGATGCCACATGGTTTTTATATTAGCATATGGTAGTTTGAGCGTCATGTGCAAAGGATACCCGGGCTAATCTGCGAATGCGGGTGGTGGGGTGGGTGTGGATACATAATTAAAGACATCATGTCTTGTACACAGCAAAGTCATCTCTGCATGTTAAACACTCCTTTCATCAACAACTTTGCTGCATTGCATATTTGCAAACATTCAAAATGTGAATAAGCATCTCCATTATCTCTTTATTGTATTTATTTTATCCTATTTGGTTGTTTGAGGTTTTTTTTCAGAAGTCTTGGGATTTGCTGGGCTAACGTGACCTCGTATTTAGGATCATATGTGGAATGTCGACAGTATGACGACAATAAATATCTTTGAATCTTTGAACTCAACTTTAAATAACTTGAAAGAACAACCAGGAAAAAATGAATTAGTAACAAAGTAAAACGAGTATAAACTAAAATAATATCAATAGAAAAAATAAATACTGGCTGTGCGGGCATTGGCCTCTTGGGGCAGTGTGTTGCCATGCATGCATGGAGTACACACTTACAATGTGATAAAAACAGTAGAAGAAGAAAGTTGTGCTTGAGCTCTATTCATATAACTCGTCACAAACAATTCTACATTGATTTCTCGAGCAATCTCGCTGTAGTGTTACTTTTATTAGCTATTTTAAATGTTATTCTCAGTTTTAGTCCAGTTTCAATCACGCTTGTTAGTTTTTTTATTTATTATAGTAGACCACATCCCGTTTTTATTTAGTCAAATTTTAGTCGACTATGAGCCTAGATTTTTAGTCCAACAAAATAATTTTATTCATCTAGTTTTAGTCAACTATAACTGTCAACTAGCTTAGTTTTATTTGTATAGCACAATTCATACACAAGGCAACTCAATATGCTTTACACAAGGAAAGACAGCAGCTATAAGCATCGTCAAACACAATAGTTAGCAGCATCCAGAAGCAAAGAAGAGAAAACAAAAGTAGGTTACAAAATTTACTAAAAGAACATAGATTGACAATGTTAAAACATTAGCCAGCAAACTTTAAAAAACATTTAGCACAAGTTATTTAAAATAAAACAACAGAATGAAGAAAAAAAAAAAACATGATTTCAAAATGTTTAATCAAAGGTATTTTAGCATTTACACTCGGGGCTGACGTCACTTCTGTTGGCACCTTATTCCATTTGTGTGCAGCATAACAGCTATATGCAGCTTCACCATGTTTACTTCGAACTCTGGATTCCACTAGTTGGCCCAAGTCTGTAATTTTAGTCAGGACAATCATTTTGCCCCTCTATATTTTATTTTGTCTGCAGATAATATTGAACATTTCGGATCATAAACTATTTCACAGAAATAGTCGTCCTCTCTGCTCTGTACAGCTTAATGGTGCTATAAACTCTTACTCTCGGTCCAACCTCGCTTTCTGATAATATCATCTTTCTCACAACTGTTGCTATAACAACCATGTTCTTGGTACAAATCCATTGCCATGTGCGGTAAATGAGGTGCAAATTTGCTCCAAGCTGTCAGTTCTGTGGGCGTGTTTGCGCCGTTATATGATTAGAGCAATATCCTTAGTGAATAGGTGGGTAACTGGGCGCAGACTGCGGGTGCAGTTGTGGTGCAATATTTCGCGCAATCACCGGACGCAGCACATTCTTAGTGAATATGCCCCAAAGTGTTTTGCTACACTAACAGTGCCCCAAGTTGGTTGTACAAATACAAATACACATTTCTGTGTGCTTTCCCCCCCCCCCCCCCCCCCCCCAGGGAGTCAGACTCTGAAAGTTCTGGCTCTGATCCTGTTGATGAATCTGTATTGGGTTGCGGCTCAGTGGCAGGTGACAGCGACTGGGACTCCGACCTGTCTGACTCGGGTCCAAGTCGCCCCTCCAGAGTTGCTGCTGCAGGGGCTAAATCTGCTGCCCGACCCAACAGACTGCCAGCAGAACCACGTTGGGACTTATTTGGAGAAACCACAGGATCTGAGGTGCTGGAAGAGTCGTTCATTGAAAAAGACCAAAACAGCAAAGCAAGGAAGGTTTCTGTTCGATCAGAAAACTTGGACAATCAACCTGCTGCAGCAACAGTGACATCAACGACCACAGCAGAGCAGTCGTCAACAACCAAGAAGGTTACCTGGCAGTTCAAACCAGCCCAGAGGTCAGTCTGCACTGGAAGTAGGAAAGAGAAGGAGAAGGAAATGACATCATTATCATCAGAGGCCAGGATAACCGAACTTGGCGGATGTGAGGAGCGTCAACCTTCATCCTCATCATCTTTAACGTCATCACCATCATCATCCTCTTCTGGTTGAACCAAGCGGTTTTTGCCCGAGTCTCTGAGAGGAGCTTTCAACAACTAAGCGGAGTTGATTCCAAAAAGGTAGAGAAGTTCTTCAACTTTCTCCGTAGAACCTGATTGCTTGGACAATCACAGCCTATTTTTGTCTCTTATCTTTTAATCTTGCAGCTAGCTTTTTCCATTGCCTTCTTTCAACTGCATAAATGAGTTTACTATACAGTATGGAATGAATTGTAATCAAAAGACTACGAGAGACTGTGAGGAAATAGAGCCACTGAAGGTTTATACTGAAAGAAATGCACTGTAAAATGAATGATATCTTTGGGTAATTTACAGAATACAGGGTTGGCCTATTGAATATATTTTCCCATTATTCTCTTTGTATTATGTTGAATGTACTGTACATACATGATTACAAGAGCAATCCACTCAAAAATTCTTTGTAATTCAAAACAATATCATATACAGCAGGGGTACCCAACCACCGGGCCGGTCCACGACCGCGGGCCACTTTGGGCCAGACCGCAGCAGCAGGCCGCACAGTTGAAAGGATTTGAAAAAAAAATAATAAATAAAGCATACAGCAGTTCCGGTTTATCCGAGGCTAAAAACATTTTATTTTGTGACCAGATTTTTTGTGTTTCAAGTTTCAACCGTGACACATGTCAAAATGCTAAATATCGCTGTCGCTAATGCTAATAGTAAATGCACAATCTAACAAAATGAGTAAAAATGGACTTGTATGCACCAGCCCATGGCAGAAAAATGGTTGGGGACCACTGATATACAGTATATACCGGTAATGTAATAATTTGGGACGGTCCTTCGCCATTAAACGGTTCGATAGTGGACTGGAAATCGAGAGCTGGAATCCAAAAATCTAACGATGTACTGTAACATGATAACGGACTTTTTAGTGAATATTCATTTTTGTTTCCCAAATACGAACTTATATGGATGTATTTAAACAACAAACCTTTAAGAATTTAATGAGGTCAGGCTAAACAATGTATGGTGTATTTTATAAAAACATTGCAGTGTATTGAACAGTTTATGACCAATATATTTTGAACATTGAGATAAGAGCGCTGTATTCTATATATGATACATATGTGGACATGGAACATTTTGGAAGGATTTATTAACATTTCTTTTAAATGTTTTGATTAGACTTTAAAATGTGAATGTATTAATTGAGCAATATGCTTACAGATCCATGCTATATTCTATGTAAAAAGTGTTTCCTGAGTGATTTGTGTGTGCTATATGGTAGTTTATGATAAGTTTATTTTTTTCTGAAACAGTTGTATACTATTTAAGAATGTAGTTTTACCCTCCAGTTGAGGTTTTGAAATCACTACTTGAGGTAATCTACTAGGGCAGGGGTATCAAACTCAATTTAGTTCATGGGCCATGCACACACTCAGTCTGATCTCAAGTGGGCTGGACCAGCACATTTTTGGCCAAATAACGATCATTTCAAATTTGTCTTTTGGTGCAAATAATTACTAGTACATTTGGACATTTGTGCATTATCTTGTTGCAATTCATGTTTAAAATCCTATGAGTAATTTGAAATGTCTTACACGTAATTTACAAGTTACAGTGGCTCTACATACTGTACTTACCCTTCATAAAACAACTTGATATTATCTAGAAATCTTAAATTTTAAATTCAAGTAGATTTCGCCAGCAATCTGCCATCAGCCATGTAAACATAAAATTACATACAAGTTGTAGTGCACAAAAAAGAACAAAAGTTTTTTTTTTTTTTTTTTACCATACCCTTACCTTCACCAAACACAAGGAAAAACAGTTTCACCAAACCGACCTCTTTCCTTCTTTCCGTCTCTTTATTTCCTGAAGAAGTATTCATTTTCACAGAACTCTATCCGTCACAGCACAAAGGTGGTAAAGCATTTTATATAAAGTAGGCTTAATTTGTTCATGAAACTTGGCGTCTTTTCCCCTTCACAAGCGCATCAATATTAAGGAATCAAATCCTGAGTAACAGTAAATTTCAGGTCATTTAAGTGGTACGTTTTCATTTAAGTGGTTGTCATGCGCTCTCCAGTGGGGAAAATTAGCAACAAGACTTATTTTTATTGAAAAACTTGAGTTAATGTGTTCTATCTCCAATGGACCCTTGACATCCCATTCTTTTGACATCCCTGTACGAGATGATGTCGGAAATGATGGCGCTTGTTTGTCTTTAAACGATGAAATTTGTACCAAGGACTGCCAAACATTCTCATTTCTCAGTATTATGAACTTTATCTCCCATCATCACTCTTATGTAGTTGCAAAGTTTTGACTTCAATAGCAAAATGACAGCATTAACAGTGTAGGACTACTCGAATGAATATTCTAAAATGTATGAAATACAATGTTTTTCTCCTTGGAGATGAGCGTCATATAATAGGGAATTGATGAATTATGTTTTGAAGCAATTGAGCGTTTCTTTTTTTATGTATGTATGAAATGTTTAGTCTCACAATATGTTTTAACATTTTACTGCCTTGGAAGTCTTAATACGAAAGGTTTTTAGTAGCTGCTTCTTCATTTTCTTTTCATTCCTCTCTGTTTTCATAATATCGGATGCTGTTGGCATGCATATGCCTTGCTGGGTTTGGTATATTATTGCCACATTTCTAACCTTCAAGAGACAGTGTGTAATCTTCAGCGCCATCTAGTAGTGAACTAATAATTCATGAATTTTAAAAACACACTATTTATTTAAATAATATGCATCAAAAAGATGTTCTGTCATATTAACGTGCATTTAAAATATATATATATATATACATATACATATATACATATATACATATTAGGGGTGTAAAAAAAAAAATCGATTCGGCGATATATCGCGATACTACATCGCGCGATTCTCAAATCGATTCAATAAAAAAAATCGATTTTTTTTTTTTTTTTTTTTTTTAAGAGCTCAGAATTGTTCATTCGGTAGTCTTACCGATTCAACGTCTTATCATCATTGCCTTTTTTTTTTTGTGTGTGTGTGTGAATAGATTTTTAAACTTCCATTTTTAATGGAAAAATATTCAACAAAACGTCTGATTTCGGGTTAGGATTCACACCTTGAGCATGGAAGAATGTTATATGAACGGAACATTAAGCCTTAATATTTTATTTTAATGCTGTTCAAACATGAAACAGATTACAACCTCTATAAGACTGAAATTTCAGATAAATAAATAATACATTTTCATATAAATCTTACACTCTACAAGCTTACTGATTAGTATTTTCTAAATTTGAATGAAAAAAAATCGCAACAATCGACTAATAAATTCGTATCGGGATTAATCGGTATCGAATCGAATCGTGACCTGTGAATCGTGATACGAATCGAATCGTCAGGTACTAGGCAATTCACACCCCTAATACATATATATATATATATATATATATATATATATATATATATATATATATATATATATATATATATATATATACATATATATATATATATATATATATATATATATATGTATATATTTATATGTCAAGTAATCACTAATTATATTAGAGGTGGTGCCAGTCCTTACAAAAAGATGACATGTTTTTGCCACCATCTTCCTGCTATGGATACCCAAAGGACAATTTTGCGAATGTAGTGTCGGCCACAGCCTGCAGGTGGTCGTCGCTGGGTCCAGTGATTTGGGCTCATGCTTTTTGTCTCCCTCTGCTTTGCTCTCGCTCGTTTTTTGTTTTTTTTTAATTACTACCTTCTCCCGCTAGCTACTCTTGCTTGCCACTCTGGCCTATAGCCCTTACTAACTCCCACTAGCTGCTCGTGTTCGCTACTGCGGCTAAATTTGGCTTGCTCAGTCTTTCAGCGTGGCTTGCCGGGGTTCTCACCGGCTGCCGTCGCTCACCGACGATGATCGTTCACTCCCGTTACCGTAGTACACGTGCTTTGAAATATACGCGCTCCGGCTGCATTCTATTATATAGCAACATCTAGTGGCGAAATTTACACACTCTCCTTTTAAACTAAAGATTTATTTGGTTGCTGTTTAATGGTAACAATTCACATCCATTTGAAAGTGAAAAGATCTTTTCTGAAAAGCTTTAAATGGATTTGATTCTGTGATAAGACATTCAACTAGGCCTTCAAATTTTATACACATTAATTTTATCATGTTACATCATCTCATTGGCTTTGTCTGGACATGTAAAAAGGTAATACAGTGTGTACAAAATGAATGGCATAGCAAGAGTGATCTTTTTTGTACTTCATTTTATTTTGTAAAAGAGCTGTTTGAGTGTTTATCTGCTGGCTAATTCTGCTCAGCCTGATATTACATTTGTCTTATTTAGTACTATACTATTTTACAGTTTACGTACAGAACCTCTCAAGTGGTAAAATACGGAAATCAACTAGTGTCTTTGGGGAAATAGGCTTTAAAGTAGTGATAGAAGGAATTCCGGCTCTTGTTAGAGAACCGGCTCTTTTGGCTTGGCTTGCTTATAAAAAACAAAAAACAAAAACATCTTTTGGCTCCCAAACGGCTCTTAAGATTTTTTTGTTGCATAAATGATTGTTTTAAAAATGTAAAAATATGCATATATGAATGTAAAAGACAGTTTTTTATGGTTTAAAATTGTCTTTATTTATTTGCTCTACATAGTGCTACATCACAAATACAAAAAAAAAACCTGAACTATTTCAATTAGAACTTTAAAAAAAATGGCTTTAATTTTTTTCTACTAATACTAATTTAAAGTGAAAAGACATAATTACTTGAAAACACACAACATAGCAAAATGCTAATTAAAAAAAATATGCACAAGCAAAATATCTGCTTCCAGACAATTTGTCTCTCGTTAAATTTGGCGAAACAATTAAGATTGAGAAACACGAAGTGCCTCAGCTTTGAGGAGCTGATCCGGTTTCTTCTGTCGGAAATGATCTGCCCTGTTTTGGAGAAGATTCTCTCAGGAGGGACTGACCGTGCTACATTGCACACAGTCTCCATCCAGCATCAGCAACAAAAGTTGCATTAGAGACACTGGCACCTTCATTAATATGACTATTTCCCCTTGCAGATTCTACACTCTGCCTTTGTATTGTCAATAAAGTTGAAAAGAAATGTGCCCAGATATAACTTGTTTTCCTGCTGTCTGTCATTTTCTCAGCTATCTTTAATTCACCAGCATGTGTGTAATGTCTCTCCTTGCTCTGTTTCTCTCCGTCTTCTGCGTGGGGTTAACTGCCGCCCCTCCCTGCTCAGCTCTTCGCAGTCAGAGATGATGCCACACATATTGACGTAACGTGCGGGCGTTTTCAGTATATATTTGTTTTGAAGAAAGCAGTTCATAAATAATTATCCTTGGATTGATAAATTAATTAATTAATTGAAATGAATTGGATAGCACAGCATTTCCGTAAAGCTATGCGAAAACCCCCTCTTGCTTTGAGCCAATTAAAGGAAGTCTGCCGCCTATCAACATTTTACCACTCTTTGCCATGCACAAATTCAGGTAAGAATCACCATAATGACAAAGTATAAGCTTTTAAGATTTGTTTACTAAATGATATTAACCAAATGTTTTTTTTGTTTGTTTGTTTTTGGGACAGCACCGGCTGGACTGGCCATCTGGCATACAGGGCAGATGCCCGGTGAGCCGTCCTCTTTTGGGGACAATGCGGTGCTTTTTAATTGTTATTTTCTCAACTAAACTCAAGTTTATTTATATAGAGCTTTCAAACAGCCTGAGCATCTATTTTCGCCCAGGAGACTGGCCCATACTTTGGAGGGACCAGTCCGTTGAGCCATTTCGAATATAGACAGCAAACTGAAACATCATCAGTAAACATCAGCGGCAACTTAGGCAAGAGTCAGGCCAGGCCGGGCCAAAGTCAAAATGCCAGGGCCACTTTATTTATTTATTTATTTTTGCCATTCCAGCCCTGGACAGGACTAGCCAGCTTGCCAGTGTTTAATCACAGTTAGCTAGCAGGCGCTAGCATAGCGGGTCTCTGCACAGTGCACACTGATTATGACAGCCTGACAAGGTTGACGTTCCCCCATAATCACTTGAACAAACCAGGATTACTCTAGTGTTGTGTCGGACACGACCGATTCTTTCTTTAGAACAAATCTTTTCAGTGAACGTGAGTGAACGGGTCGCTTCTTGAAGTGATTCGTTCTCTTCTGAGTTCATTTGATAGCAGCCACGCTCATGCCGTCAGTCTTCGCGAACGACCAATCAGAAGCTAGCGTCAGACGTGGGTGGGATTTTACTACACATGCAGCCTCACTATTGGTTGGTGTTCAAGAACGAGTCACTGAGGAAGCTTCCTGTTCACATCTTCAGTGAGTGAACGAGTCAGTGGGTGAACGTGTTGCCATTTCCGGTTCAGGAACGAACAATTCAGTGAATGAGTGTTGCGGGCGGCTGTTGCCATTTCCGGTTCGTGAACGTGTCAGTGAGTGAACGTGCTATCTCCATTTCCCGTTCGCGTACGATTCATTGAGTGAACGTACTGCCATACCAGTTCAGTGACTGAGTGATCGTAGTCTGGCCACGAGTGATTCACGATTTGCCAAGGAAGGAACTACTCACAGAAATGCCACTACTGTACTTCCGTGTTGGCGGGGACAAGCTTTCATTATCATGTGTTTCTCCAAGCTAACGGCTAATGTGGTGTCCGTCTATGGAGCCACAACACTGTCAATAAGATTTGGTATTGGAAAAAAAAAAATGTCATTGTAGAAAAAGCTGCAGTGGCATTGAAACAAGTATTGGCATTGTAAAACAAGAATTGGCATTGTAAAAGGTTGTATTGAAAAATAAAATACAAACATTGAAAAAACAATATTTTCTTTAACCATATTTTTTTTTATTATGTCTTTTCAATGCCAATCTGAAATTTTGTTTTATGCTTTCTCTTTTTTTTTTTCGATTTTCAGGGTTTTTCAGTTTCAATTCGCTGGGTTTCAGTTTCACTTCTCCTTTTTTCAGTTTCAACTTATTGACAGTGTTTTAACGTGGAGGGGGGAGGGTTCGGGGGCGGGGTTAAGGGCGGGGCTTTGAGCGCGTGAACGCGCTAACAGCCTGCAGAGAGGAGGGGAAGGGAGCGCGGCCTCTGGCGGCTAAAGGCAATACTGTACCGAATTCCTTGTGGCAGATTGTCCGAGAGACTCGTGGATAAAAGTTCACCTGGAACTCCTAAACCGCCTGTAAGTCTGTGTTTTTCTACATATAACCTTGTGGCGTTAAAACCGCCATGTTTGAAATTACTTTATGCATCATGTCATGCTAATCGAACCGGAATCTCAGCGCGCGCAAGGCATGCTGGTCCCGGTCAAAGGTTATGTTTACCCAGCTCGGTAAACATGGCGGCGTGTAACGCAGATTTCGATTACTTTGAGTGTTGTAAAGTGATTTTTTTTTAAAGGAGTTTTGTAAGAAACGAGGGTACAGTGTTATGGGGAAGAGAAAGAAATAACTTGTGACGGTGGCTTGGGCATTGTCAATACAGAACGCCCCAACTGTTTTAACAAAAGAGCAGGAAGAGGAAACTGTCAATTTGGAACTGCGGTCAGGCCAGCTTCCACTCGAAAAGACGAAGTCAAGCCCCAACGATTTTTAATACTGTGCATTATGGTACCATGCCGACATGCCGCTGTGTTGGTCACCTTCAAAATAAAAGCTGCTCAACACCTGGTTTAGGGCTTAAAATAAAGAATCATAAAAAATTAACGGTTTGTTATCCCAGGACCAGACCAGTTCTAAGGGACACTACACCACCCCAGGTATCCAACCATGAAATTTTAGTGATTTGTTTTTAAAATCAGCAATAATAGTCGACATTTCAATATTCAAAGGAGTTTTATTTTGAAATGTAGCATCAAATTTGGTTTAAAGTACTTTGGTTGGATACCTGGGGTGGTGTAGTGTCCCTTAGAACTGGTCTGGTCCTAGGATAACAAACTATGAATTTTTAATGATTTTTTTAAAATCAGCAATAATAGTTGACATTTCAATTTTCAAAGGAGTTTTATTTTGAAATGCAACATCAGATTTTGTTCAAAGTACTTTGGTTGGATACCTGGGATACCTTGACCGGGACCAGCATGCCTTGCGTGCGCTGAGATTCCGATTCGATTAGCATGACATGATGCATAAAGTAATTTCAAACATGGCGGTTTTAACGCCACAAGGTTATATGTAGAAAAACACAGACTTACAGGCGGTTTAGGAGTTCCAGGTGAACTTTTATCCACGAGTCTCTCGGGCAATCTGCCACAAGGAATTCGGTACAGTATTGCCTTTAGCTGTTAGCGCGTTCACGCGCTCAAAGCCCCGCCCCTATCCCCGCCCCCTCCCCCTCCACGTTAAAACACTGTCAATAAGTTGAAACTGAAAAAAGGAGAAGTGAAACTGAAACCCAGCGAGTTGAAACTGAAAACCCGTGAAACTCGAAAAAAAAGAGAAAGCGTAAAAATTTTTTGCAGATTGGCGTTGAAAAAGACATCATAATAAAAAAATATATGGTTAAAGAACAGTGTTTTTTCAATTTTTGTATTTTATTTTTCAATACAACCTTTTACAATGCCAATTCTTGTTTTACAATGCCAATACTTGTTTCAATGCCACTGCAGCTTTTTCTACAATGACATTTTTTTTTCCAATACAGTGGTACCTCTACTTACGAAATTAATTGGTTCTGGAAGAAAGTTCTTAAGTAGAAAAGTTTGTAAGTAGAGACGCATTTTTCATGTAAATGCCCTAATCCGTTCCAAGCCTCCCAGAATTCAGACATAAATGTTTTATGAAGCATAAAAATGCATCAAAACATGGAACAAATACATGTTACAATTAGATTATTGCACAATAAATGAGAATTGCGCATAATGTAAAAAACAAAGAATAAAAATGATGGTCATTTACCTTTTTAACTGCTTGTCCTCATCGTTTTTTTGCCCTCTTTGGTTCATGTTCTCCTCTCTCAGAAGTGGATTTTTTTTTTTTTTTAAACAATCCTTCGGAAATGTCCAAGGCAAACATCATCTTAGTGAGCAAACGCCCGACTGGTGAACACTTTTTTCTGGGCGATTCTTTTAAACAAATTCTGAAACTTCATGGAAACTTCCGGTATGGCGAGGCATCTTTTTTCCCAATAAAAAGTCCGTCTCGTCGCAATTAAAAACTTACTGTGCCTTCATCAATCACCAATTGTTTGAATTTTTGCACAATTCGTCGGCCGTTCGTTCATACATTTACGAAAAACTATCGGAACACCTCATGGGCCGCGGGATGAACGACGAGGACGCTGTATAGACACCGATCTAGTATCTAGGCTCATAGATACCTATGGTAAAGGTTCCTCTTAGCCAATGGGATGCCAGAAACATGCACAAACACCGATCTAGTATACGGTCATACCTATGGTAGAGGTTCCTCTTAGCCAATGGGATGCCAGAAACATGCACAAACACCGATCTCGTATACGCTCATAGATACCTATGGTCGGAAATAGCCATAGCCGAAAGTATGTTGCGTTCGGTAATGTATTTTTACCTTTCGTATCTAGAAATGTCTTTCGTAACGAGGCAATATTTTCCCATTGAGGCGTTTCGTAACTCGAAAATTTCGTATGAAGAGACGTTCGTAAGTAGAGGTTCCACTGTACCAAATCTTATTGACAGTGTTGTGGCTCCATATCCGTCCACGTACTGGGCTGGGGGCAAGCGCATAAAAACAAAATAGAGCGAATGATAGTCTCTCTCTCACCAGCACATGACGGTGGCCCCGCGCTGCAGCAGCGGGGAGATTACGTTGTTGGGGATATCTTTAACAGATTTATTATCCTCTCTGTGTACTGTGGGTGTCGTCTACTGTAATTATTATTATCATTGTTATCATCATTAAAATTATTACATTTGAATTTAAAAAGTAACTTAATTTTTTTTTCACGTTTTTCATATATATGTCGTAGTTTTCTGAAATTAAGACACATAGGAGCTCCCCCCACAGTCTCTCGTAAGGTACGAAGGTTAGCTTCTAACTGTTGGTCTAATTTATAGTAAGGATATAGAGGACCTTATTCAAGTACTACTGTTAAGGTGTGGATGTGGTGGGACAGAAAGGCAGAGAAGCATAACAGGAAGACAAACGGGAAGGACAATATATGGAGCTTTATTTATTGCATCGATGACTGGATGGAACGTGGACTGATGAAGCATGATGTGACTAGGGTTGACGTGGAGAAGACTTGGCAAGACGTGAAGATGTCTTAGCATGACGTGACGGGTTAACGAGGAAGAGACTTTGCATGACGTGGGGAGAATGTGACCAGACATGGGAGAACGTGACCAGACATGGGAGAACGTGACCAGATGTGGAGAACTTGACCAGACGTGGAGAACTTGACCAGACGTGGAGAACTTGACCAGACGTGGGGAACTTGACCAGACGTGGGGAACTTGACCAGACATGGGGAACTTGAACAGACGTGGGGAACTTGAACAGACGTGGGGAACTTGAACAGACGTGGGGAAATTGAACAGACGTGGAGAAATTGAACAGACGTGGGGGAATTGAACAGATGTGGGGAACTTGAACAGACGTGGAGAACTGAGTTGACGTAAAGACGTGGAGATGACTTGGCGTGACAGGAGACACTTGACCAGGAGTAGAAAACTTAACCAAACATAGGGAAACTGGAACAAACATAGAGAACCTTGCAGCACAGGTTAGCACACTGGACATGGACAGGACAAGAAAAAAAACAATGAACAAACACCACTCCCTAAATACAAACACTAACGAGACACTAACAGGACACACCTGGGACACACAGCAGGCAGAGGGAACCAATTAGCAACACACAGGTGGACCTACTCAGACAAACGAGACAGAACACCAGACAACCAACACTCTCACCAAAATAAAACAAAACCCAAACCAAACAAAACTGAAACATGACAACTACACTCTGTTTTCAATGATGATGATGGCAACGTGTGATATGTGTTTGTGTTTTTGTACGTGCGTCATAATCACAGTATATAGTGTGCTGTGTGTGGGGGTGTGCGCGTGTGTGTATGCATACGTGTGTCGTAGGATTACGACCCCCCCCCCCCCCAAGTACGTGCCACTTCATGGTTACCTCACACCCACTCAAATCAGGAACAATGACTACATAGCACAGAATCTAAAACATTGCATCAGCTACAAGTCTCAAAGGATTGGAGGTATAAACTGCTTAAATTTATTTTTGGAGAAACCTGTAAGCAATTTGGAACCAGGATTGTGCCCCGTTTGGGAGAATAACTTCCACTACCTTGTCTTATCTTATTCTTATCTTTCACACATGCTGCAAATACATTTCCAGGTTAAGTAATATAGCAACACACACACTGGTCTCCTGTCCCCACTGGTGTCTGCAAATGTGTGGCGTCACCATGTGTGTGATATTTAAAAAAAAAAAAAGAACATGTAAATAGCCTCAATTCTGCCAACGGCCCGGTGCATCTGGAAGAAATGTTTGCCACCTCCATGGTGACATAGTTGTAGCTTGTGTGAAAGTTTTGGTTGCCCTATCCTCCATGAAATATTTCAAACACGGCACACTTCTCTACCCGGAGTTCCTCTGAAGCTGATGGTTAGTTCCCACTTGAGGTCACAGTAGGGTGGCCACTCCCATAAGGTCAAAAAGGAGGACCTATTTTAAAAAATTAAGTGTTGCCTCATTATAACGCGGTTCACTTTTCACTGCCTCGCTGTTTCGTGGATTTTTTTTGGTGCAATCTTGCTTTTTTTTTTGCTTTTTTTACAGTAATGTATCTATTTTATAAAATTTATGAAGGTTTGAACATTGAGATGTTTAAACAAGAAAAACGTGAGAAAATGTAAATGCCTCAATGAGAAAAGTGTATAAACTGTGTGGTGAGGGGTTTTAGAGCCTTAAAACATTTATAATAAAAGTAAAACATAAAGCTATACCTACTTTGAGGATTTCATTTATTTGCGGGTATATTTTGGAACCTAACCCCTAAACGAGGGAATACCGTACATCGGACTCACAGTGTACTTTCATCAACAATAAAGTTTTGCATCGTTTATAGATCATGTTTGTGTCACTAAATGGTTAAAAAATATCAATAAAAAGTCAAACTTTTTGACAATTTATTTAGTTTACAATACCATGTTTTTAAAAACCCTTAGGCGTTATTGTGACCCGTTTTGGGCTTTTTGATGGTTCTGACCAAGTCATTTCAAAATAAGATCATGCCCAGGGGTTTTAAACCACTATGCAGCAACCTGCTTCTGTAAAAGTGCAACGTGCCACAAATGGAAAGCAAATAACAAGGAAAAATGTCTTCACCAGCTGCTCACCTCTTGCTTTTATGCTTTTCTGTCCCCACGTGACGTTCTATGACTGCTTGGCCAAGACTGCTCACATCCACATCACACCAGCAAAGCGTGCATAAACTGTGAAAGAAGTCTCAACTGCTTTTGGCCAGGAAATTGTTCTTTCGTCCATTCCATGTAAAAAGATGTCCGGTGTTTTGGCATTTTTACTAGCGCTGCCTTTTTGCTGCCTTTTCACTGCTGTCAAAGAAGACGGTAAGGAAATGACGTACTCAGATAGCCACACGTGGACCTTTGTTTACATTTATGGAACCAATGACATACGATTTTTTTTTTTTTTTAAACTGAAGCCATTCTTGTCCAATAACAGCCCAGTTGTGACAAACGTGGGGTGGGGCTGATGTTCACATAAGCTGCTTTTCCACCAACAAGCCCAGGATCTTTGACTTCTGGGTAAAGGGAGTTCAGCAGGGAATTTATCATTTGTGTTTCCACAGCGCCTTTGATTTCTTGGTAATTAATTCAAATAAGTTTTGATGACCTATGAGATTGATGAGCCCAGCTGGTGTAAAAACACCCCCCCAAATTTGACCAACCAATCAGCCTTGGTCAGTACAGCCCGTGCCTTCAAAGTTCCTGCCTGGCTCAGCAAGACCCTGCTCCTGAGAGAGTACTTGGATGTCCCCTGGGGAATTTTATTTAATTACCCTGGAAATTGTTGTTGGTGGAAAAACGCGCAAACTCAATTTTACCGAGGTAAACTGAAAAGGTCTCCAAAAGTTCCAGTGGTAGAAAAGCCCCTATAGACTCAACCGTGGCTCATTTTCTTTAAAAAGGAGGACAAATCAGCGTCCTGCTTAGGGTTGTGCAGGACACAACACTGAAAATTATGACTGTCCACCCTAGGTCACAGCCCTGCAGGAGTCCACAATGGACACAGATGAGTCTGCTCTTGGTGGCTGTATTTTTTATTTATTTTTTTAGCCTCTGTTTAATGGTGTTGCTCCTCTAGCTGTATCAAGGATGCTAAAGCCAGCCATCACACTTCTGCTCAACTTCAAGAAGATCTGCTAATTCTGGTGGTGGTATCATTTGTTCCTGATTCCTTGAGAAAAGAAATTCTTCAATGGGCTCGGGTGAAGCGCAACCCCTTTGTATCTGCTGCCAATCCATCTTCAGGCTGTTAGCTGAGCAAATGACATGCACTGCTCTGATTCTTTTTTCGTGTTGCAATGCTTCCCCACTAAGCCATTTAGTCAGTAAATCAAGCACTTCACTAGGTTTAAGGTCCAGTCATTCAATAAATATTGCAGAAGCCAGTCTTTTAAAAGATTTAATTTTCTGGTCATTTGTCAAACATCTTTAGCCTCGATTGGTATCGACTAGCATGGTTAACTGGACTGGACAAAACTAGGGATGCACGATAATATCGGTGGCCGATAATTATCGGCAATTATCAACCAATTTGACGTCAAACAGATAAACCAGATAATAGAGAACTCAACCAATAATTATCGGCAATTATCAACCAATTTGATGTCATACAGATAAACCAGATAATACAGAAATTTGCCAAAAATGATCGGCAATTATCGATCAATTTGATTTCATACAGATAAACCAGATAATAAACTAATTCACCAAAAATTATCGACCAATTTGACATCATACAGATAAACCAGATAATAAAGAAATTTGCCAAAAATGATCGGCAATTATCGACCAATTTGACGTCAAACAGATAAACTAGATAATAGAGAACTCAACCAATAATGATCGGCAATTATCAACCAATTGACGTCATACAGATAAACCAGATAATAAAGAAATTTGCACTTCACAAATATGGAACTTTAATGTACTTTAATTTATTTAATTCAGTCTCCGGTGTAATAACCTTATTTATTGATTGATTGAATTTTTATTTAATTTTTATTATTATTATTATTATTATTATTATTATTATTATTATTTCAATCTCTGGTGTAATAACCTTATTTATTGATTGTTTGAATTATTTTTTATTTTATTATCTGTTCTTATTGCTTCTGGACATGTAAATTTCCCAGAGGGAGCCATCCCAAAGGGATCAATAAAGTCAAGTCGAAGTCTAAGGTCTGCGGTTGCTTTTGTAGCTATACACTTCTGCAGCTGCAATGCAGCCTCAGCCTGATCTTATTCTCGCAAAGCATCCACAAGATTACATATGAATCTAAAAAAAAACATCAAATATGAACTAAACATTTGAATAGGAATAATACACTAGGGCGGGGCGATATGGACCAAAACTCATATCCTGATATATGTTGGCTTAATATATATATATATATATATATATATATATATATATATATATATATATATATATATATATATATATATATATATATATATATATATATATATATATATATATATATATAGACATAGTTTCAAACACTCCTCTTGCATTTCTTTGTTTATACCAACACGCACACGCCTGCCCCCGGGTATGGAGAAAGACACACGCACACTGCAATAGCCTGTGGCACCATCTGTGTTTGAGATGCATGGAATTGTTTGGGAAGTTGTGTCAGTAATGTAGGTCTGTCCATCTATTTAAAGCTGATTAATTAGAGCATTTGAATAAGGCCACAGAGAGAGAGAGAGAGAGAGAGAGAGAGAGAGAGAGAGAGAGAGAGAGAGAGAGAGAGAGAGAGAGAGAGAGAGAGAGATTACTTTTATGAATAGTTAATTCATGTGCCAGTTCTGCAGCCACCATGGGGGTTGTTGGGCCGGATGACACATCCTGTTTGTCACCGTCTGTAACTTCACACTCACTGTAAAGAAAAAAGATGGGAGGTGGATTTCGGTAGCTTCGATGTAAATATTCAGAAAATCCATTGGCCCTGGTTCTAAGTGTCCACTTCGTTCAGAGATGTTTCTATAATCTTTATTGTCCTATACATAAGAGTTAACCCTCTACTGCAGGGATGTCCAAACTACAGCCCGTCCATTTTTCAGTGGCCCGCGGCATATGGTAAAAACGGCATTTGACTCAGTTCAAATAAAATAAAAATAAAAACAAAAATGTCTTCTAGATGGTCAAAGTAAGAAGGGAGCGTATCGAAAAACACAGGTGCTATTAAAGGTTATTTTAGTTAACTCAATCTAACGAATAACTACAACTAAAATTCAAAAATCAATTTCATTAACGAAAAAAAAAAAGAAAAAGCTTTTTAAAAACTAACTGAAATTACTTTTTATGTTTACAAAACTATAATTAAAATCGTTTTAGTCTTTGGTGTGATTTTTAGTAATTTATTTTGATATCAACCGGAATAATGACGTTTGAAAGTATGTCACACAGAAGTGACGTCATCTAGCAGCAGCCAATAGAAAAGCACCTTCAGATGACATTGCTCCCAAGGTGTTTTTTTAAATATTGCGCACAAGTAATACACATTTTTTTTTTTAGAAAAACTAATACTAATACTGAAACTAACAAATTAAACGAAAACTACGTACGCATTTTTTAAAGAACTAAACTAATAAAAACTAACAGAACCACCGTTAAATCTAATAAAAACTAACTCAAATGAAAAATTCCCAAACTATAATAACCCTACTGCTATATTACAAATAAATTGGTTTATATACTATAGCATTTTTCTAAATATGCAAAAGCACAAATAAATGATTTGCACAATTTTTAGGACTAAACACAACTTCTCTTCATAACATTATGTGGCCCTTGCGTCCTTCTGATTTTCTGTATGTGGCCCTCAAATGAAAAAGTTTGGACGCCCCTGGTCCCTGTATATAAACTCAAGCTATTTATCAATTATATTTAATTTTCAGCATATCTTAAAGATATGCTGAAAATTAGGAGATAGGAGATAAGAGAATAGCTCACTTAGCTGACGTCATAGTTTGAAACAGTGCATTTTTCTTCTCCAAAGGGATTAGTTCTCAATGTCATAATTTGTTAGGGTAAGGTTGAAGATACATGATGTACTGAAGGTCAAATATTTTTTTCAGCTAGGCACAACTTATAAATGGTCTTTAGAAGAAAAAAAAAAGTTTAGGTGTTTTATATTGCCATTCATCTATCTTAAAGTAAAAACCACACTGATCCCACAGGATGTCATAGTTGTCGCCTCTCGTCAGTCACAATTTCAAGCAATGTTCAAATGTTCAGCTCTTTGTCTTTGACAGAACAACAGCTCTACAAGAGGCCTGAGGCTATGGACTGTAAATTTCAACCAATTTCCATATAATCACTTCATGGGAGCTAGATACAATATGCCCAGTTATGTATCCATTTGTGAGGGCTATAGTAGCTCTCCACTCACTGCGTAAGGAACGAGATTTTGCCCCAAGATGAGGAGTTCAAGTATAGTATCTTGGGGTCTTGTTCAGGAGTGGAGGAGGAGTAGAGCAAGAAAGAGATGGACAGTCGGATAATAAGAGCGCCGATTGTTGGGTATTCATGTGACTGTTTCCTGATAACCAAAAATACATACTGTGCTCCTTCCTCTCAAGAGCATTGCCTGGGGCGTTTTTTTCCTCCCCATTTTTCCATCCCTTCCTTGTGTTTTTTCATCTGAGAAATCAGGGCACCATTTTGGCGACCCGTCAAGCTTCCCATTCTGTCTCCCTCTGTTGGTCATTGATTTTTCATATCGCTTGGATGGGTTGAAACTGTTGAATGACTGGCAAAGCAAAACTTATTCATTTGAATTTGTGAATTCAATCAGTGTCAAAGTGTAGAATGAGACAATGTTAAAACTGTTAAAAATGCACCCTGGCATAGTTGTTAGTTGTTAGTTGTTTCCTGTAGTCGCGAAGACGGAAGTAGTACAGATTTTTGCCGCCCCAGACACCCGCTGTTACTCCGCGGAAGACTGCTTTTAAAAAAATTAAAACAATGTCAAGTGCCACGAAAAAAAATCAAAACTTGATACTAGTTGATAGTGACCGACGCCAGGCAAGAACGAGAGTGAACATCGGTTTGACATTTCAGAGGTGGAGAGAGTTGAATCGGACTTGGATTAGAAAAGTGATTCACAGCTGGCTTTCATTCTACTCCGAAAGGTAAGAAGCGAGTATCTTGACATTTAGAAAAAAAAAAAATCTTGTTTTAAAATAGCTTTAACCTCAAGATCGATCACTTCTCGGTCGTAACTATTGGGGTGAAAGTGAGGTGGACGGCAACATTTAGCGTGAAAGGGGCAGCAAGATTGAATGAAATAGAAAAGAATGACTTCATGAAGAACGGACGTTCCATTCCGCATCGTTTCAATCAGGCTAAATGTTGCGTTATTTTCCTCAGTGACAACAACCTATTGTAGCTACATTTTGCTTGCGTAATGTGAACGCTATTGCTGAATGGCATTCACGGCCGTATCACACTAAGCAGTGAATGGGTCTATATTATGTTTTTCTCAATCGTCAATTTCCATAAATGACGGCCCACCTTTCGGCTAATGCACAATGACACTAGCCTGGGGCGACAAACTAAAAATGACTTGAATCAGGTTGACGTCTGTCGAGCGGGGTGACTACTGTAGGAGCCTAAATTGTAATTTTGAGTCAAGTAATATGTGGATAAAGGTGATTTGAGTTAATTCTGACAAAAGTATATTATTTACATTATTTACAATTTGAAAGGTTTATTATTTACATGTGGAGTGAATAGTTAAAGGCAATAGTTTGTTTTGCATTTAAAATGTGTGAATTTTAGCATGTAATGTGCTTTCATTGCAGCATTGTTTCGGTAGGATCTATTTTTTACTGTCTTGAGGCGGAGGGATCTGTGTGGTGCACGAGTAGTGCGGTCAGGCAACGTGGAGTAGAGCCACACAGTTTTTTGACCTCCGAATCTCCGAACCTCCGAATCTCCTTAAAATCTTTAGTTACGACTCTTTTGGTATTTCTTTTGGTGTATGTCATTTTTGTACAGTTGATTTATTTTTACTAAAGTTAACAAAACAAAGACCAGCGTTTGGAGTTTTCTTTATTCATCGACGAAGCCGTGGACACAAATAAGGAAGTGAATTTGGAGCGTCAAGCTAAAGCTTTACTAGTTAAGAACCTACAACTACAATATGGAACTGCATATTGACGTCGGAATGAGGTCCAATTAACGTAATTTGCACATTATTTTGGAGTACAGCACAGAACTGGACTTCGACCAACTAAAGCAATATGATCTGCACGTCCCGTGGACATCAATTGTTTAGTGGGGATCGAGAGTCTCATTCCGTCACGTAGTCAGCTTTATATAACATTAGAAAACTTCTTTCCTCTGAAAACATAGTTTAATTGGATATGAAGAGTCCAGTCTTCAGCAATGAGGTCGTGCACGTACGAGTGAAAGCAGCGTGTACGAGCGTGCAGTTTGTTTTCGGCCACAGGTGGCAGTAGCGATTAGAAATTTTAAATCTTCCATATAGCTGCTTTAAATGGTGGTGCCCCTCACACCAACACACACCTTATGAGTCGGCAATACTCCAAAGATTTTACACAAATAGTAGTTTAAATATAGTAAGTCTGTGGCTTTCATGCATTGCTCTTGTTTGAAGCACGTGTGCTTTCAGCTCCCACTCATCAGTTATGAAATGGGCAGTTATTGTAACAAACGATTTGGTGGGTACAGATGTCCACGCATCACATGTAACGGTGACTCGGCCTACATTCAACAGCGATGACGTGATTTCTACTTCCGTTTGCTTGTAGGAGCCGGGATTGCCGTGTCAGTGAAATAGCGTCAGGATGGGATGATGTACTTCGGCTCTATTGCTTCCATCATTCTTTGAAATCCCCGATTTTCCACAACGGAGTAAGGCTGCATACCCATCGCAATGAATCCTGCGATGCCTTTTGTAATTTGTTTTGCCTTTGAGATGTGGGTGGCAGTTTACCCAGAGTGTCCTCGATGGTTTTCTGGCTGCTACTAGCAATAACGGCCGGCTTTCTCACTCCTTCTGTCGGGTGGAATCGTGCTGTGTGGCTTCTCATATTTGTTGTATTGCCAAAGTATTTAATTTTTGAATGACAAATCTTGCACATGATGTAGCTTTTGTCCAGTTCGTTCCCCCCATCAACGTTGTAGAATCCAAAATAATTCCACACGTCTGCTTTTAAATTTTGGGGAGCAGGTCTTGATCCCACGAAGAGGTGGGCTGGTCAGCTCAGCCATGCTTGTTGTTGTTTTGTATCTAGCGGCGTGAGCCGTGAATTGTGAAGGTGTACTCTCGGTCCGTTCCCGATAGCGTCCCGAAGGCCGCACTTACTGTCTTTTAGTTCTGCGTACTTTAGTTCCGCTTTACTTTTAGTTTCACTTTCCTTGGCATATTTATATAATCCGAATTTGGATGTTTGTGAATCGTTCTCGATTGTTCCATAAAGAACAACATACATCATCATGAAGAAAGAATAGCATCATTACTAGCATTGTGTATGACTTGTATGGCTATATCATTGTATTGTAGCGAGCAGTGACGGGAGTCGGAGGCAGAGTGTTGAAGTCCGGAGCCAAAGACCGGCGGTTTATTGATATCAGCTTCTCATCGTTTAACAGCAACAACAACTCACTCTGCGCGAGGCCCACAGACCTACCAACACTTTGTTCCTTTATCCTTTCATCCTTTCATCCCAACAAACTCCCCCTTCGTCCCAACGTTCCGTGGGTGAATTATGTTCTAATCACTACACAAGCCCCCCCAGAATTCACCCACAATCAAACTCCGGATGACGGGGCGGCAAAACTGCCCGACCCCTGCGGGTACAGGACCCAGGGAGCGAGAGCGGGAGGGACACAGCAGAAACACCAGAACAGTCCCGCGCACCAACTGGCGGGGATGCAGGAACAACTGGAAGGGACCCCACACGGACCACAAGGCGCAGCCCAGGGGGGCGGCCGCGGCGGGGGCGCGGGGCACGTCCAAGGGTCCAGCCAGGTCAACATGAGCCGGTTTAACTTGCAACCCGGTGTCGGAGCCCCGAAGCGACTGGGTGTCACGGTCGGAAGCCTGGTCGGCCGCCATCCGGGAAAAGTCGAGGCCCAGCTGTTGACGGCTGCCCTGGACAGACAATCCGCGACCACGTCGTCCTTGCCAGCGATATGTCGGATGTCCGTGGTGTATCCAGATATGAACGGCAACTGTCGCTGTTGCCGTGCGGACCACGGCTCGGACAACTTCGACATGGAGAAGGCGAGCGGCATGTGATCGACGAAGACCGTGAACTCACGGCCCTCCAGGATGAAGCGGAAGAGGCGGAAGAACCTGTGGTAAAAAGTCACCATCCCGAGGAACTCCCGAAGACCCTGGGCCGTCCGGGGTCGAGGAAAAGCGGCAACAGCTTCCACTTTTGCCGGGAGCGGGGTGGCGCCGTCCTCGTTGATGAGGTGGCCGAGGTATTGGCTGGAGGGCACACCAAAGACACATTCTGTCTTAGTGCCGTAGGTCCGGATCGGTGCATCGTTGGCCGCTGACAGGTGCGGGCCGTGAGTGCCCCCGGCAGCATCTTCAGCCGAGGCAGGCAACACGCTTCTGCGGGCGCCGGAGTCACAGAGGAACTTGAGTCTGGAGAGGGTGTCCATGATAAACAGCAGCCGGCACTCTGCGCCCCCACTCACAGCTGCAACTGAGTGGAGGCGTCGCCGTTTCCCGACGCAACAAAGGAGGGCCGATCGGCCATCCACGGCAGCGCGTACCTTATGAGGTGCCGTTGCGGCCGCCGGGACCGGGAAGGCGCGTGCAGAGGCCAAGACCTCGTGGTTGTGACGCTGGGTGGCCAGGAAAAAGCGGTCAGCTTCCTCCGCCAGAGCACGTGGCTCGGAGATGGTAGTGTTCGCTAGCGCCGTAGCTCTGGCCGCCGTGGAGCTCCCGAGCGCGGCCCCAACGTGGTAGTTGCGCGTGGAATCGTCCGTAATTCCCCGGATGGCAAACTGAGCTTCAGCTTGTACAAACCACGTCGCCGCGGCCGACTCCCAAAACTCCGGCAACTTGAGACCAGCGGAGTTTGCCATGTCGCTCAATTCGATCAAATTCTCAGCCTCGGAAACGTCAACGAGGCGGATGTCGGGGTCACCAATGTAGCGAGCAGTGACGGGAGTCGGAGGCAGAGTGTTGAAGTCCGGAGCCAAAGACCGGCGGTTTATTGATATCAGCTTCTCATCGTTTAACAGCAACAACAACTCACTCTGCGCGAGGCCCACAGACCTACCAACACTTTGTTCCTTTATCCTTTCATCCTTTCATCCCAACAAACTCCCCCTTCGTCCCAACGTTCCGTGGGTGAATTATGTTCTAATCACTACAGTATATCATTTGGCCTGTAACACATACAAAAGGCTACAAAAGCACAAAGAAAAGGAAGTACTCTAAGGAGAGGAGCTCTCTTTGGTCTGGATCATTTTTGACAAAGCCTTAAGTGTTTTTGTTTTGTTTGTTTTTTTTTATTAAGAATTTGCTAATGCAACCCTCCCCCCTTAACTCATTTGCTCCCACTAACGTGTAAATACGTTTTTGAAGTGTACCAAAGACGTATTCATACGTTTTTTTGTTTGTTTGTTTTTTTATGCTAGAGCATACCGAAGGCTTTGATGCAGCCTCTCAACTGCAAAAAACGGTTGCAGAAATGGTAGTTATTACACAAACGGCCAGCAGGTGGCAGCAGAGGAAAGGAGATCAACCAGGGCCATGTAGAAAAAAAGCTACATAGAATTTCAAATCGATTTGTGAAAACTGATTAAACTTAGCTCTCTTCTAATGCTAATTGCTGCAAAACCGAAACAGATTGAAACATACTTTTTTTCCTGATGAAAGAAGAGACTTTAATCTTTCTTTTGGTAGGTTCCATGCTTTTATAGCAATTGAACACAATATTCTGTGGGACTTGGAAAATCAGTCAAAATCCAATAAAACAGCCGGGAGCGAACGGGATTGCTTCTGTGAAAATGGCTGGGAGTCAATGAGTTAATTATATTATATATATATATATATATATATATATATATATATATATATATATATATATATATATATATATATATATATATATATATATATATATATATATATATATTATTTTATTTTTTTAAAAGGTGATTGAGCACATGCCTCTGCTTGAAGTCCTCATGAAGAATGGCACAGAAGAAAGGGAACAAATGAAAGCAAGAGGAAGATGACCTGTTATGTGGTTCAATGCCACATCATTATTATGTGGTTGTATATCAACACAGCCCTTCACTTCATGTTGTTGCTTTTCTCGATCTGCAGTGACCATAAACAAAACCCCAATGCAGCAACTCGCTATTTGCAATTCATGCTTGTAATCATTATCACTTCCATTTACGTAATGCGTGAAAATATGAAAGCCCATCAGTATTGCTCTCTGCTTCTCTCCCATTTTGTTAGCAACCGCTTTCCTTCATATTGTTGTGCAGTGGTGGGTGTGTGTATTTAGTGTGTGGGTGGTTGCAAGCTTTTTCTTGTATTATTGTCGATGTGAATGTTTTGTATGTGGGTGCTAGTGGTTTGAATGTGTCGTGAATTTGAATATCTGCAGGATCTAACGTGTCCACACACACGCACACACACACAATTCAAGGTTGCGTCTCATTCTTTTGATAAATGCTGTTGCGTGTTTTTTCTCTTTAAAATCATCACTTATGAATATTGCCCAAAGACATCTGGGATAGGATCCAGCACCCCCACGACCGTTGTGAAGAGTAAGCGGTGAAGAAATTGGATGGATGGATTATTATGAATATTTAGCATCTACTTGTGCCACTTACAACCTCCTTGAAATCAGCAAACATAAAAACAAGCAACGGTTTGGTGACCAACGTGCATCTTATTGGGTGTATCTTATGTCATAATGACAGAAGACGGCAACTGATTTACAGTCAGGGAATAATGGTGACTGATAAACAGGGCAGGTTCTGTACATTGTTAAAAATCTGAACATGTGAAATCAATTGTTCCAAGTACACTTGGCGTCTAATATCAAAAGAGAGACTGCGATAGCTAGCGTAAGATAAATGCAGGGAGTGTGGGATTGCAACGCAGTGACGACGAGTAAGAGGGTATCAGAAAGAGGTGATTATATAACAGCATCCCAAATATCATGGTAAAGACCTGAGAGGGAAATGAGCTATTTTAAACCTGGGCTACAGCTCAGAGAAAGAAGCAATGTGGGCTGATCTGTTGGCCATCACAGCAAGGTCTGCCCATTTGTGTGTAAAGTCTCCCCCCCTCCCTTTGGAAAACTGGCATCACAGACAGCTAGTACCAAGGCAGGTTACATAATGATGACTGGTACTACACCTCAAAATGTGCATCTTGTTGTAATAATCCCATCCCCCATATATTTGGTGGGGGGGTTTTCACAAATTAAAACCTTTTCCTGCTTTCTCAATAACGTGTACGACATGTTTCAGTCAAAATCTCAGTACGCATTACATCTACTTTTTAGAGAATTCTCCAAGCAGCAAGTTTTTTTTGTTTTGTTTTTTGCGGCTGTGGGGCGGTGTGGGGTGTTGTGGTTCCATGTTTCATGCAAATGAGCCACAGCTTGTAATATTCCACTTGGGTGATTTTTGACTGAAAGTGACACGCTAGTGATGGGCATTACAGTTCTTTTAGGTGAACTGAATCACTAGAATCAGTTCCTTTAAAAGAACCGTTCAAAAGATTCGTTCGCCGAATCGTTCACATCCCCACCCGGACGTTGCGGGGAAAAAAATAAATAAGAAAAAATAAAAAGGAATGTGCTTTTTTTTTTTATTTTTATTTTTTTTTATGAAGTTACTTTTTATATTCAACATAATTTTAATAATAATGATGATGATAATAATAATAATGATAATAATAATAATTACAGTAGACGACACCCACAGCACACAGAGAGGATAAAAAATCCATTAAAGATATCCCCAACAACGTCATCTCCACGCTGCTGCAGCGCGGGGCACACCGTCAGAGAGACTGTCACTCGCTCTATTTCGTTTTTATGCGTTTGCCCCGAACCCAGTACGTGGACGGACATCACATTAGCCGTTAGCTTGGAGAAACACATGATAATGAAAGCTTGTCCCCGCCAGCACGGAAGTAGTGGCATTTCTGTGAGTAGATCCTTCCTTGGCAAATTGTGAATCACTTGTGGCAAGACTACACTCACTCGCTCACTGAACTGGTATGGTAGTACGTTCATTCAATGAATCGTACGCGAACGGGAAATGGAGGTAGCACGTTCACTCACTGACTCGTTCGCGAACCGGAAATGGCAACAGCCGCCCGCAACACTCATTCAATGAATCGTTCGTTCCTGAACCGGAAATGGCAACACGTTCACCCACTGACTCGTTCACTCACTGATCCGTTCACGTCTTTGCGAACGGGAAGCTTCCTCAGTGACTCGTTCCTGAACACCAATAGTGCTGCATGTGTAGTAAAATCCACGTCTGACGCTGGCTTCTGATTGGTCGTTCGCGAAGACTGACGGCATGAGCGTGGCTGCTGCTCTCAAATGAACTGAGAAGAGGACGAATGACTTCAAGAAGTGACCCGTTCACTCACGTTCACTGAAAAGATTCGTTCTAAAGAACGAATCGGTCGTGAACGACACAATCTGAATTGAAATGAAATCTGAATTTTATGTTCAATGTAACCTGAGTATCCATAAAGACTAGGGATGCACGATAATGCTATTTTCAACCGATACCGATAAACCAATAATTTAGAAAGTCCCGATGCCAATAACCGATAAGTAAGCCGATAATTGTTTGCAATATTAATTTTGATACAAATATACTTTAGGGGCCTACTATGTCTTAACATGTACAAATACATGTAAACATTGTAGAAAGCACCATCCATCCATCCATCTTCTTCCGCTTATCCGAGGTCGGGTCACGGGGGCAGCAGCTTTAGGAGGGAAACCCAGACCTCCCTCTCCCCAGCCACTTCAACCAGCTCCGCCGGCGGGATCCCAAGGCGTTCCCAGGCCAGCCGAGAGACATAGTCTCTCCAGCGTGTCCTGGTTCGTCCCCGGGGACTCCCGCCGGTGGGACATGCCTGGAACACCTCCCCAGGGAGGCATCCGAACCAGATGCCCGAGCCACCTCAGCTGGTTCTTCTCAACGCGGAGGAGCAGCGGCTCGACTCTGAGCCCCTCCCGGATGACTGAGCTTCTCACCCTATCTCTAAGCGAGAGCCCGGACACCCTGCAGAGGAAACTCATTTCGGCCGCTTGTATCCGGGATCTCGTTCTTTCGGTACGTAGATCGACCGGTAAATCGAGAGCTTCGCCTTGGCCGGGCCTACACCCATGGGGCCCAGGCGGGCACAGCCCGAAAAGGCAACGTGGGTCCCCCTTCCCACGGGCTCACCACCGGTGGGAGGGGCCAAAGGGGTCGGGTGCAGAGCAGGCTGGGTGGCAGCCAAGGGCGGATACCTTGGCGGACCGATCCCCGGCTACAGAAGCTCGCTCTCGGGACATGTATAAAGCACCATGAAGCAGGATTTTATTGATATCTCCATGTCAGGTGCCGGTAGAGGTGTGGCCGAGGACCCAAGTGCAGGAAGCAGGGAAGTGAGGTAGGCTTACAGGTGTTAAGAAAAAAAAAGTGGATTTTATTTTCACGGATATAAAATAAGAGCAGGAGGCAAAAAAGGAACTGATCAAAATACAAATAAACTCCGGGCAGACGAACAAGGGAAACTAGGGCAGAGCACAGGACAGGAGAACAGCAGTAACTCAGGGAGGAAAATAACAACAATGAACCAACAAGAACTGAACGGAAAACAGGTGACTAAATACACACACTAATTGACAATGACTAGACACAGCTGGGCAAGACACAAGTGGCAGGGGAAGCTGATTGGTAGATACACTGGGAAGGGAAGACACACGCAGGTGGACAAGGTTAACAATAACGAGACTAGGGGAGACAAACCGGAAAGCAGAAACAGAAACATGACAAACTCAAAACTAGAACCCCAACAAAAGCAACAAAACCCAAACCCGAACCAAACCAAATAAAGGTGACAAAATCCAAACCATAACATCTCAGCTTCAAAGACAATCGTTAACTCGTTTTGAGTTTACCAAAACAAAATAATCATGTTTTAAAAATACAACAAAAAACTGTGCGGGTAACCCCGGGATTACACCGGTTGCGTGTGCGGTGCGGCTGCAGTGCGGTGCGTCTTGACTGCGTGCTCCGGACGCTCCGATAATTATCAGCCACCAATATTATCTCTTTGACCGCCATAAACATTTAAAAACGTTCAGTATAATCCTAGGATTGGCCACCATAGACGTTAATTGACGTCGACTATGTTTTTTTATGGAAACGGGTGGAGGAAAGCCTTGGGCAGCTGTGCTCCAAATATCAAGCTGATCGGGTTACTATAATGAGTATTCCTGGCCACTAGATGGCTGTGATGAGTCTTTTGGACAAGATCGGGAGGAGACAAGAGTAGAAGAAGAGAGGCTGAGCTAGAGTGTTGAGGGGGAGAGAATGGCTAACTTGGCTAAGGGAGTCAAAAAGGCAACAGATGGCAATCAGCTCACGCTTGATCCTTATTTTCAAAGCTCAAAAGCATCGACCAGTGCTCAAGGGCACAGTGATGACGGGGTTAAGTCATAGTTGAAGCGGTGACGCGGCCGTTTCGACCACGTCCTAAGGCCCCACCGGCTAGCGATGCTAATAACGTCCTAAGGCCCCACCGGCTAGCGATGCTAACACCGGAGAAAAGTGGTGCACAACCGAGAACGTCTGCACAGATGACGTTTCATCGGACGATGACGACTACTATGGGTCCGATGCAAGACAGTCTTGGACAGTCTTTCGTCCTCCAAAGAACGTGAAGGTAAGCGCTAACATGCTAAGAGATTGCTAGTAAGATTACTAACTTTTCGGGCGATCTGCTAGCAGCGTGTGTAAATGTGCTGATATACACTAAAACATCTATTACCTATACAAACGTGAATGTATATTTTATAGATCGTGCTCACAGCAACGTCCGACCGCTGGTTCTACGACAAAGAAAGGTAAAAAAAATAAATAAATAAAAACGTTTTCAATACACCGCAACAATAAAAGTTAAGTCTTTCAATAGTATTGTAATTGTATATGTTTCTTTCAGCTCCTACTCAAAGTGACCCTTCTCACAGTGAGCAGAACAAAGGTAAAAAGAAAAAAAAAAAGATTCTCCACAGCACTAATAAAATATTTGATGGTAAACATCTTCTATAATTTACAGAATGTGCATCAACCAATACATCCAAGAAAAAAGGTAAACATGCACACACACACACCCCCATTGCATCACACTGCTCTAAAATAATATATGATATTGAAATGTATATTTGCAGATCCCAAAGATTCTGGCTGGCTTGAAGTTGATGAATTTGGCTGGCAGCCAACCATCTTCCCCTTTGCTGCAAAACCAGGACCAAGGGATGCTGCAGCAGAGCTGAATTCCCACCTGCCAGCTGACATCCTGGAGCTCTTCATCACGGATGAACTTCTCCAGCACATCGTTCATCATACCAACCTCTACGCAAATCAGTCCATGCAGAAGCAGACTGACAAAAACTGTGATGCAAATCCTGCTGCATCCCCCTAGCACGCATGGGATTACTCCACAATATATCACACAAAAAGAAAAATTGTGTCGTTGAAACATCCACACAATTGTAAATAGTAACACGTACACACACACCACACATGCGCAGTTGCGCACGTGTAAATAGTTTGCAAAGAGTTTTCCAAATTGTTTGTTCGGATTACTACTGTTGCATGTAAATAAACTGTTATTTTGCAATCAAAAAACACTTTTTTTATTGTTGGGGTAGTGTTTTATAGAAGTTTAGGTGTTTGTAGAATCCCTCATGCAAAAAAAAAGTGCCAAATTCACTAGAGTGCATGAAATAACATCGTTTCACAAAAAGCTTGATTTCTCCGTATTTTGGAAGAAAATAGAGGATTTGGGTGAAACGAAGCTGTTTTCTATTGTTGATTACTGAAGATCTGAATAAGGTAGAAACAAACTTTTTTTTTAGATGCAAGATGAGACTTCAATCTTTCATTTGGTATTATCCGCGTTTCCATAGTCCTAACACAACATTTTCTGTGGAGCTTGAAAGATCGGTAAAATTCTGTAAATCAGCTGGCAGTATGGGGTTACCTTTTCCGAAAATGGCTGGCAGTCAAAGAGTTATCGTGCATCCCTAATAAAGACTTTCACTTGTGAAAGCAGCACTTCATCATGCATATGGCGCATCATTGCATGCATGGTGTGACTAATGTTGTCACGTTAACCAAATATGTGCATAAAGTACATCGGCACCAACACTGAAATGATACCACAGCAAAAACAAAATAAATAAATAAATAAGTAAAACAGTGAAATAATAGCTGATAAACAACTTCAAATTCAATTTGTAATTAGTATTTTATTGTATTTTGTAATGGGGCGGCACGGAGTTCAAGTGGTTAGCACGTCCGCCTCCCAGTTCTGAGGACTCCGGTTCGAGTCCAGGCTCCAGCCTTCTGGGTGGAGTTTGCATGTTCTCCCCGGGGGTACTCCGGTCTCCTCCCACATTCCAAAGACATGCATGACAGGTTAATTGGGCGCTCCGAATTGTCCCTGGGTGTGCTTGTGTGTGAGTGTGGATGGTTGTTCGTCTCTGTGTGCCCTGCGATTGGCTGGCAACCAGTCCAGGGTGTCCCCCGCCTACTGCCCAGAGCCAGCTGAGATAAGCTCCAGCACTCCCCGCGACCCTTGTGAGGAATAAGCGGTCAAGAAAATAGATGGATGGATGTATTTTGTAATAATTCAATTTTTATTTGTAGTAGAAATGTAAAGTAAAACGTTTGTTAATTATGTGTTAGCTAAGATGGGGAACAGACGATTCTGGGGGTGGATGATGCTGTTAATGCCAATACAGAAAACATTCAATCCTGTCTGCACCCTAATTCTGATGCACAGCAAAACATGTCTTCATTTAACTGCTATCATGCCATGCAATAGCGTGGCTGGCGACTTTTCACGACAATGTGTGACTTCTTTTAGTCAAGTCATAACCAATTAGATGAGCCATGATGCAGCTTTGTATGGAAGCCAAAAGTGTCAAAATTCAATAAATAAAAAGGTTTTTTGAAATAACGTCCTTTTGATAAATAACAGACAATTATGTAATATAGCCATTAAATTGTAAAATGAGGTGTTAGTATTATTATGAAAAGTGTTCATACTGTTCTTTAATATGTAAAAAATATTTTATTTTGATTAAATATTTCATAATGATTATTTTAACAGCGTTATACTTTTAAAAAAAAATAATGACATTTAATTTATTTTTCAAGGTTTTCAAGGACGCCTACGCCGTTGCCTGACACAGAAGTTTAACAAGGCCTTTATGTTATGATCCGATTCTAAACGATTTGCTACTTCTTGGAGTACTTCTGAAAGCGACTCATCTCCCACATCCATGCTTGAGCAAGCATGTGACAGCCGCAGCTCCTCATCAGGTGCTAAACTATCCACACATTATGAAATAAAAACAGACTTTGTAAAAAAAAAAAAAAAAAGTTTTTTATCTTATAAAACCTTGAAAATAAATTTAATGTCATTATTAAAAAAAAAAAAAAAGTATTACGTTGTTCAAATAATCATTATGAAATAGTTAATAAAAATAAATTATTTGTTACATATTAAAGAATAGCATGACACTTTTCATAATAATACTAACACCACATTTTAAAATTTAATGGCCATATTACATAATTGTCTGTTATTTATCAAAAGGATAGTTATTTCAAACTTACCTTTTTATTTATTGAATTTTGACACTTTTGGGCTTCCATAGCTTTGTGTACCACTGAGCAGTTTGCAAAATAGGTGACAGGCTCATTTTTTATTTTTTTTGCAAAATATTATATGGTGTCCTTGTGAGCCAAGAAAGGCATCACTCGTGTGTTGTTGTTGTTATTATTATTATTATTATTATTGTTATTGTTATTATTATTATTATTATCATTATTATCATCTTTGTATACAGCGATGCCTCTTCTTAAAGCGTTTTATAAATAAAGTTGAGTTGAGTTATAATAATTATTATTATTACAGGTTCAAAGTAGGGAGAATGACTGTGACAAGGCTGGTCAGGTAGTTGTATTAATTACTTGTCTGGGTCTAAATTATAATATACTTTTTTCAATAGGTATAGAAACACAAGACTCTCCTTACAATTGTGTTGTCACATATTTTTAATTAAAAAATTAAAACATTAAAAAAACACACACACACACACACAAACATTCTGCATTGATTATTTTAACCTTAGGGAGCTGTAAAAGTTGTGTATTGTAATGAATATAACCAAAACCACAAGAAATGACTGCAGTATTACTAAATGATGAAATTGGATGCAGGTCAGATAAATAAGCACAATATAAACCACGTTGCAGCACACAATAATGACCAATTTGTACAAATAAGGTGGCTACAGCATCGAAAATAAATTTATAAACACTTGGGTCGATGTCGAACAGGCAACAAACAGTAATGTAACTAGTACATGAACGTCTGAACAAGAAGCGTTCCAAGAACCATCTCTTAGTAGTACGTGATTACCTGCAATAAACTTGCATTGGATTTTGAACCCTATTTCAGATTTGTGTTATACAGCATCGTGTTTGACTGCACGTTGCTGGAAAGGAGCAAAAATATTTTTACATTCTTTCACCCACCCAAATATGATCGTTCAGAATGAGATGTAGCAAGTGTCTCAAACATTCGCTCAAATGTTACAGTGCGACCAAAACAAACAAACAAAATTAAAACCCTAAACGTTTTAACAGCAATGTCATTTCTCAGTGGACTTAGACTTAATTAAAAAAGAAAACATATATATATATATATATATATATATATATATATATATATATATATATATATATATATATATATATATATATATATATATATATATATATATAAAACAAGTCTTCAAGATATTTTTCTCAGTCCAGGTGTGAAGTGACTGTCTCTATCTACGAAGGACGTCTCAGCATTCACACATGTGATTCAAAATAAAAAGCACAAGAGCATTCCAGGCATTGTTTTTTATTAACTATGACTCAACTGTCATAATTCCAGACCTGGATGAACTGGTTTGTGTCCACCTTTATGCTGTGTGTTCACGCCTGGAAACCAGCAAAAAGTGTTAGCTGATGTGACACATCCACATGATGTCTTGTCCTCCTGCTGGGGCAGCAATTCGAGGGCTCACCTTGAAATAAAGGACACCGAGCCTACCTCACAACCGTCACCATCCATCCCATGCACTATTTTTCACACTCAACAGCACAATTAACTTGAGAGTCTTTATACAGCAAAACGCATCGCTACGTGAGCTCTGAACACGTTTGATGAGCACACCTGGGAATGTCTTATAGAGGTGGAGCGCCCTCTGGTGTATATTTTTTTATACAACATACATGCATACAACATTCTTCCAGTAAAGGGTGTTGTTGTTGTTGTTTTTTGTTGTTGTTGTTTTTTTAATTACAGAGTACATTAAAAAAATGCAGATAATGTCATTGTTTGGTCACGTCAATGCCTATAATAAATCAACTGTTAAACATCAATATTATTTACCATTAACATGACCTGAGAGACAATTGGTCTTTTGAGCTGGATCTGAGCAGCTAATTATCAAACAGTACAATATTTTCTGAGTATGTCATATAAACATGATAAATTTTATGTAAACAAAACATTACTTGAGGTCCAGAAGTATTTATACAAACAGATTGTATGATTGATGCCTACAACTGTAAATTGTAAACATAGCCATGCTTTGTCATGTGTGGACATACTGTATATTTACAGACAAAAATCACCACAAACTTATTAATGTTAAGTTAAATATTTATTTGGAATCTCTGAAATGAATGCTGAGATTCTGTACTTCAATCATTTGTTGATTGTTTTACTGAATTTCACCACAGTTTTTGTTTATAAAGGCAAAACGATGACATTTCTGTATGTTCAAATACTTCTGGGCAATGTGGTGGGTTTCCCTACTTTTCAAATAAAGAAAATGTAATGACAGCCCTTTTGACAGTACGTTAAACAGAAACAGATCACAAATGGTCATGCTAGTTTAGAGGCAACATAGTTTGATATATTATATTCTGAATTCCAACTAAAGAAAACACGTTTAGTGTCATAAAAATAGAGGATCTTTCACATCTCAGCCTGGTAAGTACCCGTAATGGAAGCAAAAAGGTCCTCCAGTACTATTGCAAATGTTGGCATGCACTGAGTGGAGTTCCAGTGGTGCTCGCTATTTGGCCAGTAGATGTCAGTTGCATTTATATTTCTCCTTTTCCTTTGAAAATAAAGTCCTACAGCGGACAAAAAAAAGTCTATTGTCAGTCAGTCAACTTATATCCAAAACTTGATGGTGTAGAGATATTTATCAGAGGATGAATCCATCTTGACCGGCCATCTAAAGCGTTGTAGTTGCGCCAATATCTCTGTTCTTGGCTCTCTTACTTAAACTGAGCTGGCTGTCAGCCAGC